>NC_045450.1:62817169-62938281 GCF_002776525.5 Piliocolobus tephrosceles | reverse complement strand
TTTCTTTTCTTTTTTTTTTTTTTGAGACGGAGTCTCCCTCTGTCTCCCAGGCTGGAGTGCAGTGGCGCCATCTCGGCTCACTGCAAGCTCTGCCTCCTGAGTTCACGCCATCCTCCTGCCTCAGCCTCCCCAGTAGCTGGGACTACAGGTGCCCGCCACCACGCCTGCCTAATTCTTTGTATTTTTAGTAGAGACGGGGTTTCACCGTGTTAGCCAGGATGGTCTCGATCTCCTGACCTCGTCATCCACCTGCCTCAGCCTCCCAAAGTGCTGGGATTACAGGTGTGAGCCACCGTGCCCGGCCGATGAGCATGTTTTTCTATAGAACAACCTTCCTTCTCTAGCTACTAACTATGCTTGTACTTACTCATCACATTCTACCTCAGAATTGCCATTCTGGTCCTTTTATTCTTGTTAGTCACACCAGCATTTGTACACTGCTTTCCACATAAAAAGAAAAGTAAATGGTTCACTTGTCCCTAAACTTTGTGTCTTACACAACATTAAGCGTATTTCAAATAAAAATTTTCAGTTTTCACTAGCTATGTCAAAGGTTAATACCCAAGCGAAAACCACAGAGTTTTAAAAGACTGTTAAAATGAACAGAAAGCTTTGATTTTCAAGTTCTGATCAGAAAAAAACCACGGCAGACTGTTGAGAAATTAAAAATATCGTCAGAAAGCCCTTAAGTATTCTTAGCAAAACAGCTATGACCCAAAATAACATCTGTTATATGTTTGTTATTCACTTTAATAATGACTGAAACTGAATAAATGAAATTTGCTTGGAAAATAAGGTTTTGAAGGAAGATGAAAACTGTACATTTAAGTGTATGAAATCAGAAAGATATAAGGTAATATAAGTATCCATCACATAACTGGCCTTTAAACCACGTAAAACTCATTGATACCCACACAGGAGGCCAAGGAAACACCAACTTCCAACTCAAGAAACTATAAACAAAATCCCAACACTTTCTAGACACCATTGGGTAACGAATTTGAAGGAGTACCCTGAGTAAACAAACATTCACAATCATTCAGCATTACCTCCCATTCTACAGGGGGATAATCCATTTTAAATTACTCCTGAATTCATCAAAATACAGTTCACAGAGTAATTACACTGGTAATGATTCAGAAGACACTTTAAAAGAGTATTACAGCTTTATTGTGATATATATAGTTCAAATACGTTTTGCCCATTTAAAATGTACAATGTTTGATGAGTTTCAGTACAATCACAGATATATGCAAACCATCACCACAGTCAAGAGAAGTGAAGATAAAACAAAAGAACAGGAAGAGAAAAAAACAGAATAAATAAAGAGAAGGAGAGAAAGAAAACAGAAGAGACTTGGAGGTACATATTCCAGGGCGAGTTCTTGGGGTCTTTAATGTTGTAGGATTTCTCAGTATTCGTCGTGATAACAGAGCTTTATTTGCCTGGTTGCCAAATAATCTCTCTTCCCAAAGAATATGAGAGAGAAAGCAAAAGAGAACTGTTCATTTGCAAAACTGAGACTCACCGAGTTAAAAAATTAAGTTGTACAGATCACAAATGTAATCACAGGAGACAAGCTCTGAGAGTTTTTCAATCACTGTGGGGCTGCATCCATTTAAAGTCATGTTACATTAAAGAGAAAAACGTCTGGGAGAGTCTCTTCGTGTCACTTTAGATTAGATTTGTTGTTGTTATCGGGCTGTGCATTTTGTCGGCTTTATTTTACATTTTAAAGATATTGTTTAATGCCCATAAATAAAAAACTTATAACCTACCAGTTTTTCTCCACTGCCCAGAGATTAGTAGATGTTGCAAATTAACAAGAAGAGCAAAACTCTCAGTGTTCATCTAGGTTCGTATTAACATATTAACCAACTTCCTTGGAGTAATCTAACATAGGCCAACTTCAAATCCAGTGATTTTTTTGTTTTTAATTCTGCTCCACTTAATGTAAGAGTTACCCAAAATCAACCTGTGATCTAGCTCCCTTCATCTATTCTATATCATGTAGGAGGGAACTGGAAAATTCCATCTGGTGTGTTTCAATGTTTCCTCCAGTGCAACTTCCTTTATCTCAGCAAGATCTTGTTAAATTGCATATGAGTTTAGTCCCGGACTCCAAGGACTTGTAAACATCAAGTTGCATAAAAGTGACATTTCACCAATTTAAGTGATAAGTTTTCAAATTGTGAAGCATCTAATTGCAACGATAAATCCACCTTGCTTTCCTCTATGGCTAGACATCTGTATCTTTAACAAACAAAAGTGGCAGTTTAAAAACAATTAGACTCAAAAACCCTAATGAATAAAAATCACTGTCTCTACAGATAGCACATAAACTTAGACGCACATCGGAGTGTGCTTCCACGCTGCATGGCACACACCGGACAGGGACATTCTGAGCCACGAAGGGCCGTGGCCCCAAAGCCGTGCTTTCGCTACTTTGCTTTCCAGAATGGAGACCACTCTAGACATCATAAATCTAGAGAACACATTAAAACCTTGATGTGCCTGTCATCAATGTAGCTGCTTTATCAGGGCATTTTTTTTTTTTTTCCTTAGAGGAAGGAGAATAGTTTTCCTGTGGGTTGACAGGAAAATTTAAAAAGCATTGTCTGTGACCTCATAGTGTCAAATCATAACTCCCGTCAACAAACAGCCTCCTGGCCTTCTCACACACCCTCAGTCCTATAGAGTTACATCATACACACATTTACCTGAACTGTCAAAGACATTAAGAAAGGCAAGCAAAGGCCAGGCACAGTGGCTTACGCCTGTAATCCCAGCATTTTGGGAGGCTGAGTGAGGAGGATTGCTTAAGCCTAGGTGTTTGAGCCCAGCGTGGGAAACATGGCAAAATCCCATCTCTACAAATATAAACATATATATATGTATGTGTGTGTATATATATGTATTTATATATATTTATATATATATATGTATATATACACACATACATACATAAATATAAATATAAATCAGCCAGGCATGGTGACACACATCTGCAGTACAAGCTACTCAGGATGCTGAGGCAGGTGGATCATTTGAGCCTGGGAGTTGCAGGCTGCAGTGAGCTGTGATTACACCACTGCATTGTAGCCTGGGTGACACAGTGAGAGCCTGTCTTAAAAAGAGAAAAGAAAAGAAAAAAATTCAAGCACAGGGAGGGAGGGGACAGTACAAAAACTGAGGGGGTGAGATGCCTTGGCCTCTGCTTTTTGTGGAAAAGGAGGCTGCTACAGAAATACAAGGAAGAAACCAGCATGTGAGAAACCAGCAGTTTCCAAACTGACTTTGAGTTGCCAAGGGCATGAAGTCTGGAAGGATCTCTGAGAGTCATTTGACTCCACTCCACTTCCAGCTTATATGCTGACTTCAAACCTGACCTGTGTAGAAGATGAGTCTCCACGGCCCGCACGGCACACAGAATTATTTATCCCGATACCCCTATATATGACACCCCCTTTGCTGGTAGGTGAAGTAACTGCTGAGAGAATGGATGAAGCTTGCCTTTAACGTTTCAGGCATGTGTGAAACACTTTCCGAGACACTTGGCACCTAGTAACTTTCAATAGATTTCTGAGCCCTCTGTTAAGTTTCTGCATCTCTATTAAGGTCAGAAGCCCAGAATCTGGCAGAAGAGTGTGGTTCAGCTCTCATCTCATCAGCAGGATCACGTGTCTCAACACAGCCAGGATTTAGGAACAGCAATATTCCATCTTAGGCAGTTCACCACTCCATATGATTGTTTGGCACCCTCGATTTTTGTTCTGCTGCTCACATCACACAAAGGCTATTTCTCTCCACTTTATATCTTTAGCATTTTTCCCACACCAGAGTTGTACCTATATACATGCTGCTTCTACCAGGTGGAAAGTAGGAGTAGAACCAACAATCCTCACCTTGACCAGTGGTGCTAAGAACTAACAACTCCACATATACTGCAAGGCAGGCAGGAGAAGTGAGGAAGAATCAGGGAGGAAGGGAACAGACTTTTATGACTGTGGATGCAGGACAATGGGCTCCCACGTTGTGGTAGGCAGAATGATGCCCATTTTCTGACCAAAGATGTCCAGGTCCTAATCCCTGAAATTCATGAATACGGTGGACTGCATGGTGAAGGGGAATTCAGGCTACCAGTGAAATTCAGGTTGTTACTTAGCTTGAATTAAAATAGGGAGAGGGACTGGGTGTGGTGGCTCACACCTGTAACCCCAGCACTTTGGGAGGCCAAGGCAGGCAGATCACTCAAAGTCAGATCACTCAGCCTGGCCAACATGTTGAAACCCCATCTCTACTAAAAATTAGCTGGCATGGTGGTATGTGCCTGTGGTCCCAGGTACTCAGGAGACTGAGGCAGGAGAATTGCTTGAACCCATGAGGCAGAGGTTGCAGTGAGCCAAGATCAAGCCACTGTACTCCAGTCTGGGTGACAAAGCAAGGCTCTGTCTCACAAACAAAATAAAAATAAATAGGGAGAGGACCCTGGTTATCCAGGTGGGCCAAACGAAATCACAAAGATCCCTAAAGGTAGAAAAATAAAAAGGCAGGGGAAGAGTCCTGGCAAAATGTGACCATGAAAGAAAGACAGAGATGCAAACTTGCTGGCTTTGAAAAATGGAGGAAGAGGCCATAGCAGAAGAATGTGTCAGCCTCTACATCATGGGAAAAGGTCAAGGAATGATCTTCCTCCAGAGCCTCCAGAAAGAAATGCCAACATTTTAGCCCAAGGAGATCGCTGCGGGACTTCTATCCCACAGAACTAAAAGATAATACATTTATGTTGTTTCACTGCTACATTGGGGATAGTTTGTTGCAGCAGCAAGTGGAAACTAATACACGTGGAAACAATGGCTGTAATGCATCCATCAGTCCACTGGTTTTCTAACCTGCAAGTGTTCAAAGTGTTGATTTACTTTAAAATAACTAAGCCAGGCTCTGGGGATTAGAAAGACCAAAAAATTTTATCTATTATCATTATTATTTCCACTACTGTTTTTATGTACATATTTATTATTTTACTTTTCAGCTGTTCTTATTTAATTGGCAAGAATCAGAAATAAATTGAGGTGGAATGGTCCACAAAGGGCCCATGCTGAGACAGGCAGTGTGGCTGATGGATGAGACCATTGGTCAGCAATGTGTTTGTGTCTCCATTGTGTCCCTTATTCTCTGTCCTGCCTGGAGCCAGTTAGTCACTCATCTGTGAAATGGGAATAAGAACAGTCCCAATATCTCCAAGATCATTGTATTAGTCTGTTTTCTTTCTCTTTTTTTTGAGATGGAGTCACCCAGGCTAGAGTGCAATGGCATGATCTCGGCTCACTGCAACCTCCACCTTCCAGGTTCAAGCGATTCTCCTGCCTCAGTCTCCCAAATAGCTGGGATTGCAGGCATGCGCCACCATGCCCGGCTAATTGTGTATTTTAGTAGAGACAGGGCTTCACCATGTTGGCCAGGCTGGTCTTGGAACCCCTGACCTCAAGTGATCCACCCGCCTCAGCCTCTCAAAGTGCTGGGATTACAGGCATGAGCCACCGTGCCTGACCTAATACAGGTCCGTTTTTGCACTACGATAAAGATACCACCTGAGACTGGGTAATTTATAAAGGGAAGAGGTTTATTGACTCACAGTTTCGCATGGCTGGTGAGGTCTCAGGAAACTTACAATCATGGCAGAAGGCAAAGCAGCAGCAAGTACCTTCTTCACAAAGCAGCAGGAAAGAGAATGAAGCCCAGGGGAAACTGCCACTTATAAAACTATCAGATCTCGTGAGAACTCACACACAACCGTGAGAACAGCATGGGGGAAACTGCCACCATCGGCCAATCACCTCCTGCCAGGTCCCTACCTGGGTACGTAGGGATTATGGAGATGATAGTTCAAGATGAGATTTGGGTGGGGACACAACGAAACCCTATCTATCTTTATGAGGATTAACAAAGATGAAACACTGTGCATAAAACATCACGTGAGCACAACACCTGATACATAGCAGGGGCTTGATACGGGGAAGAAAATGACCTGTGGGACTTCACTGATTTTACCAAGAGCACACAGTTAAAAAGCAAAGCCAGAAATATCACGCAATCTTCCATCCTCTAACACTCTTTCCCCAGTAATATCCTGCATCGACTACCAAACCCCGCCATGTCTCAGACCACTGGATTTTGGCCCATATTGGCTAAACAGCAAAGACAATCCTCTTAATTTAACCCATTCTCATGGTAGTCTCTGTAAAGCTGCTTGACAATGACTAAGTATCAAATACTGTCATATCAGTAGATCTAAAATATACCAAGCAGTATCCCTAGTTTCCAGTCCAGCTCCAAATTTTTAAATGACGAACCTTTTTTATTGGTAATATTTATTCACTGACTATTGATATTTAACTGTTTTCACAATGATAAAGTAGCTCATGAACAAACAAATAACGACATAAAATCAAACTATGAAACCAACTGAGTGTGAAACTGAATGGAGCATCACTGGGCATTAAGGTTACAAAGAAAGAAAGGCCTGGCCTTGCTTTTAGCAGGCTTAGCAACTTTTCCAGGGACCTGCGACATGAATATTCAAAAAAGAAAGTGCTAGGCAGTGTGGCTAAATGGCATGATTAGAAGGGACAGCACATTCAGAGGGAGGTGCGATCCCTGAGTGCTGAGGCCCGGGAAGAGGCTTCAGGAGGAGACCAGACTTGGAGGATGACGGGGTGGGAGTGCAGACAGCGACCACAGGGCTGACAGCAGCAGACACTGATTGCACATAGAATTCCAGGCACTGTTGCTTGGTGGTTTATCATCTAAACTCTCCAAAAAGCCCTGAGAGGTGGGAACAATCACAAACCAACCACCTTTTACTGATGAGGAAATTGAAGTTCAGAGAGGTTCAGTACTTGGCTAGTGGTCACACAGGTAGGAATTAGCTTGAACTGGGACCCCTCAGCCTGACCCTGAAAGCGCTCAGATTCTCCTGAAGGAGGAGCTGCAGTGACTTTGGGTTACAAAGCACCGACAGGGAGATAGGGATCCTTAGACTTGAGGGTCCAGGGGGTCAGTCTGCAATGTGGAGCTGATGTAGACCCAGTCATGAGCCCAGCCCTAGGCAGTAGGGCACGGGCAGCAGGGAGGCAAGGTGAGTCTGACAGGCCAGGTGCCCCTGCCCCCATGGCTGAGAGGGGCAGACTCTGGAACACAGGTTACACCTCTCATTTCAGTGCTTAGAAGAGCAGAGACAGCTGTACAGGGGAGGTGTGGGGCCAGAGCGTGACATGCTCACACCCCGGACAGGTCTGGAGACAGCCTCCTGAAACCGCCCTGGGGGCCCCAGAGGCCCTGAGGTCTCCAGGGCTTGTCACTCAGGCACCGAATACACTTAGTCTAATTGGATATTATTCCTTCTTTATGAAGCCAAGCAGGCTGTTACCTAGTTCCCTGGGTAAGACATTTGCAGCTTCATTTTGCAGTTACATCTCCCTGGTATTTGTCATGGCACGGAAGTGAAATTTCTGTGTCTCTGGTCTCCAGTGTCATCTTTTCCTTCTGTTTAAAATCTAGGTGCTATGCCAGTTCTTTTTTAATCTGTAAGCTCTTTTCCACCCTCTCTCCCCAAAAAATCCTGCAATATCTGACCAATTATTTTCTCAGTCACATTAAAAATAGATACCATTCACATTACCACTATGGCAGTTGTGAGAGCTGCTCACAAGTATCTTGATCTTCAATTCTTTAGGGCACACAGTAGGAGAGTGCTTATCTTTTGAATTGAGGCATGACCACTGACTTGCTTTCACCAATGGATTGTGGGGAGAAGCAAGATTTCTGGGTGGAAGCGTTCAAGCCAGACGCTAATCTCCCATGCTCCCTTGTATTAGGGAAAGAACAGAAGCACACGTAAGAGATGGTGTTGAGGTCAGCCTGGATCCCTGAAGGACTTTTTTGTTTGTTTGTTTGTTTGTTTGAGACAGTCTCGCTCTGTCACCCAGGCTGGAGTACAGTGGCATGATCTCAGCTCTCTGCAGCCTCTGCCTCCAGGGTTCAAGCAATTCTTGTGCCTTAGTCTCCCAAGTAGCTGGGATGACAGGTGAACGCCACCATACCTGACTAACCTTTGTATTTTTAGTGGAGATGGAGTTTCACCATGTTGGCCAGTCTGGTCTCAAACTTCTGGCCTCCAGTGATCCGCCCACCTCCCAAAGTGCTGGGATTACAGGCGTGAGGCACTGGGCCCAGATAGATCCCTGAATGACTTTAAAGCACAGCCCCTTACCTCCCATGTGTGGTCAGATATCATGAATGGGAAATGAATTCACTGCGCTAAGCCACCAAGATCTGGGCTCCAGTGCAGCCTGCCTAAGAAGCCTTTTTAAGCAGCTCAAGTTCCATCCTGTGTTCCATGTCTTTCTCATGAGGTTGGCTTTTACTTTGCCTTCCAGCATTACCAGACTGTTCATGGGTTATCAAGGGCAGACCAGCCAGGACTCTCAAGGTGCAATATTTATCCCAAATTTTGCATCCTTTTTGGTTCCTCTCTATGCTGCATACCCCCTTCCTTGGACCTAATTCAGATTTATGGAACAAGAAAGTGTTTCTCACCACCTGGTCTTGAAGGGGACATAGGTGAACTCACCCACATTTCAGCTACAAAACTCAAATGCTGACACGGCCCATCTATCAGGCTTCATGGGACTTTGCAGAATCCAATACAAACTAGAGAGGTAGTCAAGGAAGGGGTTACTCCTCCATTTCACCCTGGCAAATCACCACCATTCCTGGGGCCTGGATCCTACAGGGCACACAGTAGAATTACACTTCCCTGTCCTTTTGAATTTGGGCATGGCCATTGACTTGCTTTGGCCAATGCAAATTGTTTCCTCTGAGGTTACATCTATTCCTGCCAGCCTAGATTGATCAGCCTCTGCCCTCAGAGAAGAAATCAATCTACCCTTCTCCATGGAGTGAGCCTTCCTTCTGTGACAGCACTAGACTGCCAAAGAAGCAGAGAGCTGAAATGTTCCCAGCAGCTCTACAGCTGAGGCCAGGTGCTAGCCTCCAGAATGAGGCTGGACTGGGCAGGGCAGTTCTCAGCCCTGCATTCCAAAAAGGATGTTCACCTGCTTGCTACTCCCACATACCTTTCCCAAGTACACCACAAAAAAATAACAAAAGAATATGATCAAATAAATAGAGCTCCCATGATTATGTACCATGGTAGCAAATAATTAGAGCTACCAGGATCTTAACATGCATTATCTCCAGTGTCCAAAATAAATTCAGCTCAGAGAGGGTAGGTGCAGTTAATGACAGAGCCTGGATTTGAACCACATTCTTTCCACACCATATTCTGGTCCCTCCCACTCCCGCAACCTTCCTCCCTTCATGCATTTTCTTTGAGTTCTTCTCCCTGTTGGAAAGATCTTCTCCAATCCTAGCTCTGCTGCAAAGCCTGGTTCCCGCTGCAAAGTCATTCCCTGTTATTCATTCTCACCCTGAACTCTTCCTTCTGGAACCACTTTTCTACAGTGTGGGAAACAGAGTTAGCACACTGATTCTAAGCACACAGTCCAGCAGCCTATTTTTTCCATGTTTCCAAGATGTCAATGTAATCTTGACAATGCAGCAGCAGCAGCAGCAGGAGCAACGGCAACTGCCAAGGTCTGCAACTGGCTTCAAGATGCCAGAGACTTTATTAAGCAGTTCCCAGGTGTGATTGCTCTCTCTTGCACTCATACACACAGCTCAAATGTCACCTCACCAATGAAGTCTTCCCCAAGAACCTGACAAGACCAGTGCCCAGCACACAGTAGGCCCACAGCAGGTATTTGATGAATAAGTGAACAAAAGGAAGAATGAATGAAAAGAGCTCTTCAAAGTCATGCCTCTGGACTCCTTGTGATGTGTGAGTCCCCCGCCACGGCCATAAGAAGTCTCAAGCGGTTCTACCATCGCCTTCTTGAGAAGTAACACCCACCCTAGACTCGTGGGAAATTGGCAGCGTGGGAATTAAACTCAGTGTCTGTTCTCTTCCACGGAGCGGCGCCAGGGCCAGAACCCAAAATAAATTCCTTTCAGCCCTCTAGCCTCTCAGTAGGAATATCTGAAGTATCTTTAATCAAACTTTAGAGGCTGAAATTGCCCACAATTCTAGAAATGCCTCCAGTTACTATGGATTTATCAGTGAAGAGAATGAAATAAAGAAAATTTGTTTCATAGTTAAAGCCAAGGCCACTTTATCCCAGATGTACTTAAATCACTTAGCTCTTAACGGAATCTTTAACTATAAATATACTAAATTTGGTAGTAGGATAGATTAACTACAAAAGGAAATTAACACTGCCTTAGAGAATGGAGATAACATATTAAACCACTGATAGGCTACTTTTAAGAATTATAACTGGGTAGACCTAACATTTTTAAATGGATATTAGAGATGATGAAATGCCACTCGGCCACCCTCTGAAATGCAATTGAATTTACATTGATTAAGGAAAAAGAAGGGAAATCTAATATTATATAAAGCCTTTCATTAAAAACTTTAAACAAGACCCAAAATGACTCCTTAGGAAACAGGTTTTGGGTGACTAAGCAGCATGTCATTAGCCCTCTGGTGAGAAAATGCAGGATTTAGTTCCTTATGAGAGAGAGACAGAGAAACAGAGTGTGTGTGTGTGTGTGTGTGTGCACGCGCGTGTGTGTGCCGGGTTTCAACAGCGGGTAAATTAGCACTTGCCTTCCAAAAAGACCAGCAGCAACTACAAAAGTTTGGAGGGCTTTGTCATTAGCCTGTTTGCATTCTCCAAAACAAACTGACAGTCTCATGATGCAGGACATTAAAAACCCTCAGCGGTATCGACTGCCTGAAGCCGATGCTTCCCCGTTAAATACAGCGCGGCTCAATTAAGAGCTCTTCAATATACAATTTAATTTTTCTTTCATCTTGATCCACAGCCTGGCTCAAAATGAGGAATGTTAGAATAGATGTACTTTGAATATTGAAGCAAGTATTTATAAATAAACCTATCACCCTTGTAATGATTTCTGTCATAACATGACAAAATAGATGAAGCTCAGCGTCTGGAACTTCAGCTCACACGTCATTTTTCCAGCATCACCAGGACCTACAATTTTTTTTTTTCTTTTTGGCTTTTCTCAAACTTTTTTCCAGTTATCGCTGAATGACATTCTGCTGTTTGAGAAAAGTTTATCCTTTTTTCTTTTCATTCCCTGTGTAGCAATTCTTCAGAAAGAACGAAGAAAATTACTATTCTGCTACTTATATGTAAGGGAAAGCAGGTAAATTATAAATGAATTATGAAGGTCTTACCCTTGGAAAGACATACATATTTCATCATAAATGTGATCCATTACACTTATTCTACATACAGTATTTATATTTATACATGATTATTCAAGGTTTAGGTTTTTTTTAATCTCCACAAGCCCATACTTTCAAAAGCAAATCTGACATTCTCTTTTAACCTGTAAAGCTCAAAATGGAGATACTCCCAGTTGACCCCACACGTATACTCTCTCTGGATGGAAGGTATTAGATTTACAAAGAATACAGAGCATCATGGGATTGCTCAAAGGTGCACATATTATACAGAACAATGTTCAGATAGCTCCATGAGCTTGCTATGAGTCAAAGAGGAAGATGTTTCACTTTGGACCAGAGACAATTTCTTATATTGAAACATATTCATAAAAAACAGACTTGACAACAGTTAACACCTTGGATAGAACTGTGTAGCACTGACGTACATTTCTGACAGCTGGCTTGAGCTAGATGAAGAAGGAAGAGGGCTCTCTCTCCTAAAGTGGGTAAAGCATCAGTGGAGCAGCCTAACACCCGTTCCCTTTCTGATCAAATCATTCTAGTTGGTCTTTTCGGGCTGCAGAGGTCCTTGCTGAGTTGGGACCTAAGGTGACGTCACAGTCACATCACGATGACAAATGTAAACCTATTTAAAATGTACTGGTTTTAACCCATTGTATTTGATTTTCATGTTATAATTTATAACCTTTTTTAAAAATTCAAACTGCATTTCATATTTTTCAACTCGTTCACTCCCTATTTACCATGAAATAGACATTACACATAAATGTGCATATGTATATACATTCAAATACAACCATTCCCAACAGGAATTGACAAAACCACCCATATTTTAAACACACTCCTTCCATTCCTACTCTTCTTTCCCCAGATACTGTGCTTAATATTATTTGGAAAGAACTGAAAAAATAAATAAATAAATGAAAAGCTGTAAGACAATTTTTAATTGTCAGAGATGGAGCACTTAGAATTTATCGCAATTAACTAGTCATTATTTCAAATAAGAACATTAACTGGTATGTTCAGAAAATCTGCAGCATTGCAAAATTTAAAATAAACATTACAAAGATATCATTTACAACTAATCTATATTTACCATTGAAGTGAGCTTCAAACTATATTTCTTTCTATTATGATTTTATTGGCTACAGCACACAGTAAATGGAGTGTGTTATGCACAGTTTCCTAAATACCTAAATTTATAAAATCCAATTACATAAATTAATTAGGAATGAACGCATGCATTTGTTTGCAACTGCAACATATTAAACATGACATAATTAATAAAGAGACCCTAAAAGAAAAAATAATGCCACATATTCATTTTCCGTAACAGATTTTTATGAGATTTAATTTGACTTATCTACTCCTAAGGGTCATGACTCTTAATAAATATGCAGTGTCTCACCATTTCATATATATATGTAATAGTATGTTTTTATGGCTCCTGAAGGACCAAGAATATATAAATTCAAGAGTATTTATTTCAAGATTCGGAGACAGAATGGCAAAGAATTACTCAAATGTTATTTCTATCTTCCTCATCTCCTACATTGTTATCAAAGACAGCTTTTTGGTAATTAGAGTGATTCACCATCACCTAGCTTTATTATAGAAAACATCCAGGAAAACAAGCTTACTATGAGCTCCATGAAGGAATAAAACATTGGCATATGATCAAGCTAGTCAGAAGAGCACTGTGAGGCTGGATGGAGAGGTTCATGCCTGTAATCCCAGCACTTTGGGAGGCCAAGGCGGGCGGATCACCTGAGGTCAGGAGTCCGAGACCAGCCTCGCCAACATGGTGAAACCCTGTCTCTACTAAACATACAAAAACTAGCTGGGAGTGGTGGCAAATGCCTGTAATCCCAGGTACTCAGGAGGCTGAGGTAAGAGGATTGCTTGAGCCCAGGAAGTTGATGCTGCAGAGAGCTAAGATCACACCACTGTACTCCAGCCTTCCAGCCTGAGCAAAAGAGCGAGATTCTATCTCAAAAACAGGGTGGAAAAAAAAAAAAAAAAGCATTGTTGGAAACAGATCCCCCCTCTTTTTTTTTTTTTGATAGGGTCTTGCTCTGTCACCCAGGCTGAAAATGCAGTGGCACAATCACAGCTCACCGCAGCCTCATTATCCCAGCAATGCATTGTTATTCTGTTACCGGATATAACAGATGCTACATCTATTACATCTTCAAACTAAAGAGACTCTGAAACAAGTCACCAAAAAAGAATCCGCTCTGCTTCTCAATTAAAGGAGTGAAAATTAAAATGAGAAGCTACTTTAATTCTAACAAAGTAACAAAGATTACCAAAAAAAGAATAAGAGAGATAATACTTAGTGTTGACAAAGATGTAATAAGACGAGCCCTCTCAGATAATGTTGGTAAAAAAACTACTTAATTCACTTCGGGTAAATATTTGGCAACATCTATCAGGGATATGAAAATTATGTATACATTTGAATCAAATAATTTTTAAGATTCTATGCTACAGATATGTAATACTTTATGTAGAAGAACAGTCATCAAAGCCCATTATTTAAAACTGAGGAAACAGCATAAATACATACAAAAAGAAAACACAAAATAATTCGTGGCATCTGCCTGGGATAGAGTAGGTCCATGTGGGTGATTAAGAGCATTATAGTTTTAGAAAGTGGGCAAATGCTCATAAAACAGTGTTAACTGGTAAAAATGAGCATTAAGTATTACCAGTAGACAATGTAGAATTAATCCCAATTCTCTCTTTCCTTAGTCCTCTGGCCCTGGGAAAATTACTTCATCTTTGAATGCCTGAGTCTCCTCATCTGCAAAATGAGGATAACAAGGAACCTACCTTGATGAAACGCTATGCAGATTAAACTTTTTAATTCACATAAAACCTTCAATTCTCAGTAAGGGAGAGGTATCATTAGCTCATATCATTATCTTAATTTTGCATCACAGAAAAGACTAAAAGGGTCTGAAACCCTACTTTGCCACTTCTTTTTAGTTGTGTGACCTTGGACGTATTCCTTAAATATTGTAGTTGTCTGAATAATCTAAATATGTTAGTTGTCTGAATCATCTAAAATATGTTAATAATTAACACTCTAGTCTAAAGGTAGTTCTGAAGGTGAGAGAAGACATTCAGCTGAATACTCTGAACCCTGGAGGTTCTCAATAATGATTTCCATAACTATTAATTGTATCTACAAAAGTATTCACCAAGAACCCCTTCAGTCTTAAACGAGAATTAAAAATAGAATAGGGTAAAATTCAAAATGTTTGATGGAAACACCAAAGTTAATACTTATAGATGGTTTCTCAGTCCTACTCCAGTTAGAAGAGCAACATCAGCTTAGAAACTTCTCTCAGTCTTTCTCCCATCTTTCGAAGGTAAAGAGCAAAATGGGGTCAACATTTAAAGTTCCTAATCTTAGAAATCCTAAAACACCAAGGTACTTTACCTTTACCTTTTTTTTCTTCTTCTAATTCTTCTCCTCCTCCTTTCTAATGGTTGTTCCTTTATTTTAACAACTAAAATACTTTTGCTGGGAAATTTAAAGAGAAAACAAACTATACTTCAATGACAGGCTCATTTGCAAAATTATTTATTTTCATTCTGGATTGATATTCCACTACTAATAACTTCAAAGAATTTAGCATAGCTGTTGTTATATCATACTATACCTCAAAGCCCTGAAATGGTTCCCAGTAGAACATGCATAAAAAATTTCAAACTCCGTAGCCTAGACATTCTAGATCCTACAAAGACTTCACCTGATTTCTTCTCTTCTTCCACTAATCGTCTATTGATAAACACAATGCAATGGTGAAACAAAATACCAGCAAGTTAATAATGGAGAGAGGAAAGGAGGGAGAAAAGGAAGGAGGGAACAAAACAAAGAAAGAGAAGGAAGAGAAGGAAAGGAGGATGAGAGGACGGGAGGGAGGGAGGGAGGGAGGAAGGAAGGAAGGAAAGAAGGACGGAAGACAGATAGGTGTGGGTGGAAGGATGAATGGTCGGATGGGTGAAGGATAGGTGGGTGGGTGGGTAGATGAATAGATGGATAGAAGGAAGAAAACAAGGAAGGAAGAATGTATGGATGAACAGATAAATGAACAGATGGATGTATGGATATATGAAAGGGTAGATGAGTGGGTAGGTGGATGGATGGAAGGGTGGATAATTGGAAAGGTAGACTGAAGTGTGGATGGGTGGGTGGGTGAGTGGAAGGGTGGGTGGATTGGCAGATGGATGGATAGATGGATGGATGGGTGGATGGATGGGTGGATACATGAGTGGATGGATGGATAGATGGATAGATGGGTGAATGGATGAATAGATGAATGTATGGAAGGGTGGATGGGTCGGTGGGCAGATGGACAGATGGATGAAGAATGAGTGGTTGTGTGGATGGACAGATGGATGCATGGATGGTTGGATGGATAGAAGAATGAAAGGACGTATGAATGAACATATGGGCCAATTGACATATGGATACATGGAGTTTTTCTATTCATGGAGTTTTTCTATCCTAACTTATTGTTTTATGGCATTTTTTCTGTTTATCTACCTACCTCCCCATCTCTTTTCAACCGTTAATAATTCTACTTCCAACTCTTCCACAAAGTCTTCCATGACACCCCACATTCCATCCCCATCACTGGAAAAGATTGCTCTGTGCTCTGAACTTCCATAATTTTTATGTCATCCTGTCCAGCTCACCACAGAGTTCTTTAATAACCAACTCCTCTGCCTCCTGGATTTGAGCTTCTAGAAGTCAGGACTGATTTAAGCGCCGTGTTCATGTCTGCCATAACACAATATCTTCAACAAAACAGTTCATTCATTCATAATTATTTATTAACTGATTGGATATCCCATATAACTTTTAATTCTTCTTTTCAATGTCCACAAGGCAAGAATCTAGAATTTAAAATTCTCTATTCTCTGATCTTAGAAAATATGGTAGTCTAAATTTACCTAACTAATGGCAAGGAGGTAAGACATAAAAACCAAAAGGGTCTAACTTTGTTTCCATCACAGACTTGCTATGCAATCTGAGACTCATCTTTTCTCTCCTCTCCTCATATTCCTCATGCCAGTACCCAGGTGTGTAATCAGGTATTTCTCAAGGCCTTCCTGCCTCTCCAATTCTGCAGTCCCATGATTCAGATGGCAACAGAAGGCACCCACTATGAGTCTAACATTGTGCTTCTTGGAACTAAAAATCAAAGCAACTGAACCCACGGAAATAGAGAGTAGAAAAAATGGTTACCAGAAGCTGGGAAGGGTAATGGGGTATTGATGGGGAGGCGGGGATGGTTAATGGGTACAAAAAAAATTAGAAAGAATGATTAAGACCTACTATTTGACAACACAACAGGGTGACTATAATCCATAGTAACTTAAATTGCACATGTTTAAATAACTAAAAGAGTAATTGGATTGTCTGTAACACAAAGGATAAATGCTTGAGGGGATGGATACCCCATTCTTCATATGTGATTATTTCACATTGCATGCCTGTATCAAAACATCTCATGTACCCCACAAATATAAACAACTACTATGTACCCATTAACATTAAAAATAAAAAAATTTTTAAAAAGAGATTAGGGTTCAAAACAACAACAACAACAACAACAACAAAAAAAACACGCTGGAGGCTCTGCCCACATCTGGTAATAAACAGCTTTTCACATTCTTGTTCTCTCCAAATAGGAAGCCAGCTGCTACGGCTCTCAAAGATCTGCTCTTGCTACAGGTAGTACAAACTGTCCTGCCTCTGGGCAGACAGTACCCTCACCACCTGCCCCTGTCACTCTTCTCACCATTCCTGTCCCTGGAGTTGAGGGGATGGCTGACAACATGTCAGTGGCCACACCGTCATGTCCAATCAGACTACAGAGACACACTTGTTACCCATCAACTCTCCAGAATTGGAAAGATTTCAAGGCAGCAAGCTTCCCCACTCACTGTTAACCCAGGTCCACTCTCAAAAGCCATGCATAGGGCTTTTTCCAGGCAAGGTCTCCTTTACGTAATCACACCATGAAAAAGGGAGGAGAGCAAAATGTGATTCATCTGTCACTACCACACCAGTGAGGAAAATCACTAGCATGTGCTTGCCCAAGACCTTCTTGAACACTGAGCCTCATTATTTTACCTGCTCCACCATCCCTTCTCCATCTAGTTTTATGCTCTCACCTATCCGTAAGTTCCTCCCCAGTTCTCCTCCCAAACTGTGGTCGCAAGGACGTTAACTGACATCTCTTGATCTTGCCTTCATTTTGCAGACGGAGACACGGACTTCTTGTCAACTAAGACAAGTTTGCCTAATTATATTATTGAAATGTTTTATTTCTGCCAAGAAAAATATATCGAATATCTCCCCATAAAGACATGGAGAATTTTGCCTTTTCCTTCATAAACTTCTATCCAAATACACTCAAAATATTTATTATACAACCTAACAAATTTCTCTTCTCCATTGAAACATATTTCCCTTTTTTTTTTTTTTTTTTGAGACGGAGTCTTGCTCTGTCGCCCAGGCTGGAGTACGGTGGCCGGATCTCAGCTCACTGCAAGCTCCGCCTCCCGGGTTCACGCCATTCTCCTGCCTCAGCCTCCCAAGTGGCTGGGACTACAGGCGCCCACCACTTCGCCCGGCTAGTTTTTTTGTATTTTTAGTAGAGATGGGGTTTCACCGTGTTCTCCAGGATGGTCTCGATCTCCTGACCTCATGATCTGCTCGTCTCGGCCTCCCAAAGTGCTGGGATTACAGGCTTGAGCCACCGCGCCTGGCCCATATTTCCCTTTTGAATGAACCTACCCATCATTAAACGTACTTAATATTGATTCGTCCCAGAACATGAGCCAGTGCTGCAGTTTGCCAAATATACTTCCCCAGTCACCTCCTTAGGGCCCCCAAAACATTGCAGGACGGGCAGGCAAAGGTGAGTGTCTTGATTTTGCGCTAAGTCCAACAGAACCACAGCGAGGTTAAATGAACTCTGCCAGGCTCTGCAGTTTCTCACCTATCCTCAGGCCTCTTTCTTCCCCACCATCCAGCCTTATGGCCTTTACTTGACCTCCCCTTTCTAAAGACACCAGTTCAAGGATAGGCTGAGGCAGGAATGTGACTCTGTTTTGTTTTCCCACCATAATCCAGAGGGCCTAGTTCTATTTCCTTTACTTGGTCCTTCGCAGACAGCCTCTGCAGGAACTGGCACTACTGAAATATGTTTTCATTTTCTGTTTTGACCTCCTCAACATCAGTTATAGTGTTGAGGACAAAATAATTGCTCATTTATTCACCTATGCTGTTCCAGGAACTGTTCCAGGAATTCAAGTGGTAAACATAACAAATGTATTTTCTTCATGGAACATTTAAAAAGACAAAAAAAAAAAAAAAAAAAAAAAAAAAACCACACTATGAAAAAAACAAAAATTGCAAATATAATGAGAGGTCGAGCTATTTTTTAAAGTGGGGACACAGTACAGAGACAGAGAACTAGGGGGGACCCTATTTTAGACAGCGTGTAAATACTGCTGACAAATGGATTCATTCTAAGTTCCTGGTACTCCAGTCAAATGAAATTTCTTTCCCAGTGAAATTTTATTTTTAAAATGTTAAGAGCTGAAATACATGCACTTACAAAAATGTTCCCCAAACAGAAAACTGATTTGACAAACAGATCAACAACCAAGTCAATGAATGTGATGGTTACAACCGAGGTCTAGATGGCTTTTTTAAGATTCAGTTCTTGAAAAGATGACCTACTTAGCTATGTTCCAACAACCTAAGGCTTAAAATGCATAAAGCCAGATCCACTGAATTTAAAAATCTGACCAGCTACACACCTGGAAATGGAAGGGAAAAGAAGGATGAGGCGTGGGCCAAAGGTTTGGAGAACCAGCCTTCATTCCTTCCTTTCTACCAGAGGCCTCATGGTCATGGCATGTTGGACCAGGACCAACGACTCTTCCATGTCAGTAATCTGAGTCCAGCCTAGAAAGGAAGATGGGACGACGGTGTCCTCAAGACACTACGGGTCTGGAATCACCTAGGTTTGTGGGGAGTCCAGAGGCCATGTCAAAATTGTTCCCTTATTTAGCAGGTTTTCAGCCAGATTGCAAGAACAGGATGGAAGAGGCTAGTAAAAGCTTGGGAAAGGAAAGAGGTGGTCACAAGTAGAGTTTAAAGACGAAAAATCAAAACTAAAATGAAGGCTGGGTGTGGTGGCTCACATCTGTAATCCTAGCACTTTGGGAAGCCGAGGCAGGCGGAATGCCTGAGTTCAGGAGTTTGTGACCAGCCTGGGCAACATGGCAAACTCCTGTCTCTACTAAAAATACAAAAAAAATTAGCCAGGCATGGTAGCACGTGCCTGTAACCCAGCTACTCAGGAGGCTGAGGCAAGAGAATCACTTGAACCTGGGAGGCAGAGGTTGCAGTGAACCGAGATCACGCCACTGCATTCCAGCCTTGGTGACAGAGTGAGACTGTCTCAAAAATTAAATAAATTAATAAATTAATAATCCAAGGGACGCCCAGTGAGGGAACTGGGGGTCTGGGAGAGGGATAAAGATGAGCTTAAGGGTGACTTAGAAATAATCCCACAAACACAACCTGGTAGGCATGCCTGGGGCAGGACTCTTTTCCAGAAGAGACTACATTGTTTTGGAAAACAATTAATACCTACTTCTCTCTTGCCTTTCATTTCAACCTGCTACTCATTTATTTGGCTTTGCCAAACATTTATCATTTGAGGTCTTAGTTATCAACATTTTAGACTTAGAATACAGTCTCAGAATAATCAAGCCCAAATCATTAATACGTTCTGGCCATGCCTTCTCCTGCTTTCAATATTCACATAAGCTTAATAAGTTGTCCTTACAACCTTAGCGTTTCTACACTCCCCACATAGTAATGTTATATTAATTTGTCTTCTCAAAAAATAAGTGTCTTAACACACAATCATTTTGGTTCTTAGTTGAAATTCCTTCCCTACTTCAATGATCACAGAAGAAAACGATTATGCTGCCACGTTAATGAGTACATTTTAACACCTTGTGACAAAAACATTTTATTTTGATGTTTCCAAATAGTACAGTCCCCTCTATCCAGGGTGGATTAATATGGACATAGTTAAAGACCAGAAATGTTCATACTCTTTTCATGTCTATGTTCCTTATAACTGCTTCCATGAGAGCAAAGAGACTAGCTATATCTATTTAAAAGGCAGAAGTAAATGTTTACCTTTCAATCAAAAGCGTCTCTTCTGTTTGCCGTCCACTGTGCACCCATACCCTCTCACAAATAAAAATGAAAGGAATTTTTAATTGCATGAATGGAATTTGGGAGTGATGCCTGTTTTCCCCCCCAGCACAGCCCATCGTGAACACCCAGGGTCCAGCACACACAACCGAGTGGATGGGCCCAAGACAGAACTTGGTGACACTTTCTATAAACAGGTTCACCTTGGGCAAAGGCCACCACACTCTAAAATTAATCCATCTCTACAGATAACAAAACTTCCCCCAGGGCCTTAAACAAGGAAGTCAGATCTCCCAGAATGCGGATTAACTGATTAAAAAAAAAAAAAAAAAAAAAAAATCAAGGGAGAGCACGGTATTATTGATGATATTAAAAATTTCTGTGACACTTTCTGGTGTAATGGATGCTCTGCTAAGCACCTGGACAATACCAGTGTGAGCCCTCACAACATTTTACATGCTGGGAAACTGAGGCTCAGAAAAATCAGACATCTAAACCAAACCTTTGTTTTTATTCCTTTTCTCTCTTGTTTATTCCTTCCTCCTTTCTTTTCCTATTGCTGTGAGAGCAAATGCCCCAACCTCTATAGACACCCGCTTAACGAACTGTCAGCAGGGGGAGAGAAATGAAAACAAACCCAGACAACTTAGCAGTGAGTCACATGAAAATCAGAAGTCTGGAGAGGAATTTTTTTTTTTTTTTTTTTGAGACGGAGTCTCGCTCTGTCGCCCAGGCTGGAGTGCAGAGGCCGGATCTCAGCTCACTGCAAGCTCCGCCTCTCGGGTTCACGCCATTCTCCTGCCTCAGCCTCCCGAGTAGCTGGGACTACAGGCACCTGCCACCTCGCCCGGCTAGTGTTTTGTATTTTTTAGTAGAGACGGGGTTTCACCGTGTTAGCCAGGATGGTCTCGATCTCCTGACCTCGTGATCCGCCCGTCTCGGCCTCCCAATGTGCTGGGATTACAGGCTTGAGCCACCGCGCCCGGCCCTGGAGAGGAATTTTTAAGATGCCTACTATGTGCGGAGGGGATCAGGGTCAGTGGCCGAGGTGACAGTCAGCAAACATTGCTCCTTCCGGTTTTACAGCTGACTCGATGTCTGGCCTGAGAAATCTCTTGGCGACGCTCAGTAACTTAAAAGATGAGATATAAAGAAATGCATTATTTATTTCCTCCCTTGCCATTCCCACAGCTTTCGAAAGAAAATTAGGTTGCGCATTGACTACCAGGTCCTTGGTGATTTCTACCGAAGCCACTACCTTTGCGGCTCCACACATAAATCTTTTTCCTACTAGGAAATGGCTATTCTTGCAGACATTAGTGTTTTCCCTCATGCCATTGATCACTCCATCCAACAGCCTGCTTAGTCTGTCAATGACTCATTGACAGTGAAATCTACAGACATAAATGCCATCAGCTGCTGGATTCGGACAAGAGATTAGAGGGATCTTGGGGTCGGGAACTCAGCCTAAGACAGACATTCACAAGCGTGATTTTTTTATGGGAAGGGGGTAGAATGTCAGGTATACGTGACACAGACATCTGAATAAGAGAAGATCATCTACTCAGGCTCAGAAATAACAGGTGAGACGCACTAAGGAGATTCAGAACCTGGACCCTTTAAGCTGCTAGTGAGCTAATGGCATGCCACAGTGCTAGCATCTGGCAGAGCATAAAAAAGAGAAGAGCAAATGAGAACACTGGCTTTCCTGGGTAGTACAAAGGTCATGATGCCGGACCCGCAGAACAGGAAATACAACACAGGGAAAGATTAGTTGACCCTTGGGTGAGAAATTTCTAGATGGCCATAGTGATGGACATCTCTATTGCTTCTCATCTTTTGCAGTCAATCCATAGATAATGCATGAGTTTTTTTTTTTTTTTTCTTTAAAAGAGAGAGTCTTGCTCTGTCACCCAGGCTGGAGTGTAGTGGCGCAATCTCAGCTCACTGCAACCTCTGCCTCCTGCGTTCAAGTGATTCTCCTGCCTCAGCCTCCCGAGTAGCTTGGATTACAGGCATGTGCCACCACGCCCGGCTAATTTTTTGTATTTTTAGTAGAAACGGGGTTTCGCCGAGTTAGCCAGGATGGTTTCCATCTCCTGATCTCGTGATCCACCCACCTCGGCCTCCCAAAGTGCGATGCATGGGAGATTGAACTATGGCTACAGAATGGAAGGTGAATGTTACGGACCATGATAAAGCAGAAGTATAAGTAGCAGAAGTCACGGGTGAAAGGAGAAAAGAAGAGGTAGAGGGATTGATCAGGGCACCAACAACCTCTTCTGACGAGAGAGTGAAGAACTCCCGGAGCAAAGAACCGTCCAGAGCAGTTTGAGGAAAATTGGAAACAAACATGTATATATACCATTACATATACGTATGCATGTGTGTGCGTGCATATATATATATATATATATATATATATAGAAGATACTGACATATACAAAATATGCAAAATCTGAAGTTACGAACATAATGGAAGGAAGGAGATACAACTATGGAAGATGGTAAAAATGAGTTAAATCCATGTCCACAACAGCAAAAGTCATTAGATAGTGCCTGAAATCAACAGCTGAAGAAGTGGCAGTTTAAGCACAATCTTAAGACACAGGAAGCAGACACCAAAGCATCAAAAACAGAAATTTCTCCTAGAGGTTGCCTTTGTTCATCCCTGCAGCCAACATCCAGAGAAACACTGGCATACAGCTCATTCTCCATCATTATTTATTGAAGGAACAAATGAGTGGACAGAGCGGAGGGTGCGAAGGAAAGGGTGAGAGACCATTGCTTGCTGTGGTTTGTCTCCTGTAACACTGGATTTTTTTCCTACTGCTATCAAATATTACCTTGCATGTGTATTGGGTGCAGGGGAGCGGGGAGGGTGTCGTTTTTGTTTTTGTTGGTTTCATTCTAGTTCCTCTGGTAGGAATCCAGCTCCCACGATCTTCTCTGAATGCTGGGGATGTCCTCCATAAAAATGCAAGATCTGGGAATCAGTCTGGAAGTAGCTGCGTGACCAGGAAAGCCTGGCAGAGACCCCCAGAGGCACCTGCCCCAGGAGCGAGGAGGCAGCCTCAGACTGGAGACCTGGAGCGTAGACGCCTGCAGGGACTGGATGGCTTACCCACTGCTACCAGGAGACAGTGGTCACTTTTTAGTTAAACTACTGTTGTAGGGAAGAGGAATGAAAACTGCCCTTTTCTCCACCATAACTACAAATTTGCTGTAAAAAGGAAAGGAACTGGAAGAAGTTAAAGAAAATGAAAGAAAAACTACCAGTACAGAGAAGGAGGAGGAGTAAGTGACCTTGTCAGTTTCCAATGAGCAGTTAAAACATATGGGGGCTCTGTTTTCAAATTCTGCTTCTGCCAAGGACTCAGCAGCGTGGCCTCAGGCAACTCGCTCACCTCCTCGCCTTGTCAATATGTCTTGATTGCACTGCCATCTTCCTCATTTGTCAAGAGAAGACAGTGACATCCTTTTCACAGGGTTATTAAAGGATTAAATCAAATAATGTCTGTAAACGTTTGGCATGCAATAGAGATGTGAAATGTTATTTCCCTTCTCCCCTTCTCTCCTTGGGATGAACGCTGGAAAAACACATCGCCTTCTGTCACAAAATGAGTTTACTCACAGGTATTTCCTAAAAGGATGGGAGAAAAGTTTCATGGTAACGTTTATTAAGCTCAGATTCAAATTGACCTCAAAACATATGAAAAAAAGTTTTAATCCCAAAGACATTTTGATGTACAGTCTAAAAAGTTACAAAATGTAAAGCTCAGTTGGTAATTAGCTGAATTCTGAAAAATCATATTACATCCATTATACTTGATGTGGCGTGGTGGGAGGTAATTAATTTATAGCATCACCCACGAGGTGTGCTCATATTAAAGCTGGGTGTAACAACATATTAGAAACTGTGGTATATGGGAAAGAGTCAGGTGGCTTTGGAGTCAGATGGACCTCCATCTGGATCCCGGCAATGCCACTTGACAGCCGACTGACCCTGGCTGAGTTTCTTAGCATCACCAAGCCTCAGTTGCCTTGCAGTAAAAAGGCTCTGATATCACAGGCGGCGCAGACGAACCAAGGAATAAGGAATAATGGAAGTCAAGTGGCTGATACGAGTCTGGTGCAGAGATGGCTCTCAATTCCCACTAACTGCTATTATTTGCAACGCAATATCACCTTCTCCTTATGCCTGAAATTATATATTAGACGAGTACTTTTCTTTTCTGTGCGGGAAGGAATTCACTAGGAAACAAGGAGATGAGAATCACATTTTGTCTTCACTTAAAATCCTCAAACCAGGCAGTAGTCAGTGGGGGTGATAAAATTGCCTTGTGGATCTTACCATGACTTTTGTCCAAAATGATCAGAGAGTACATTAAATCATTAGCAGAAACTTTGCTACCTGCTGATTTTACAATGCAGGCAGTGAAATTCATTGCAGAAGCAAAATAGGGCCAATAATATAATTACAGCACTCTGCCTATGCAGTCAGAGCTAATGCTATTATTTGACATTGCAAGGCTGTGCTTTTCCCCAGAGTCGCAGTGGAGACAAGGTTCGCCCTAATTGGTTCCAAAGCACAACCTCCCCAACACAATCTTTCCTCAGGACCAGTAATGTTAATTTCCACACGACTGTAAATAGTATTTGCAAACAATACAAACATGGTAATAAGAGGCTAGGTGGGTAATTAATGTGGTTACAAAGTAGCTTATTTGCATTTTTATTTAAAAACGGCCTTCTTTAAAAAGCAGCTCAGATTTCTCTTTGCAAAAGGAGCCTTGGTTAAAGAGTACAGCAGTAATTACTCTCTTTAGGGGTTCTTTTATATGTCCTTCAGGGAATTAGAATGAAAAGATAAGCAGAATTATAAAGGAAATCATGTAAAATATGAAATGTACTATAAACACTTAGTAGTGTATTTACCATAAGCTAGGCTTACCTTCTTCCTTAATGGAATATTTTAAACAGCTTACAATACATTCAAATTAATTGTAGATATGGCTAAAAGGTACAATCATCTGGTTAAACTCTTTTTTCTTGAAAGGTAGATTATTTCAAGATTTGACATGCCATCACAGTAAATTCCACTTGATCATCTGCAGAAAAGTGCTCTCAGTAAGACAAAGGGTTAAGTGGGGCCCATCACTGAGATAAGGCAAAGATTTGCATTCTTCTCTAATAGAAGGAAACCAGAATGTTAGAGCAATACTTTCATGTATCTTTTCTTAGCTTACGTCTTGCATTCCTAGGCTCAAAAAATAGGAAGTGCGAAAATAAATTCAAAAGCCCATTTGGAACGGAATTCAATCTTCTTCATTTCTCTCATGTTCCACATGTTAGATCTTTTTTTTTATTTTTTTTTTTTTTTTGAGACAGAGTCTCTTGCTCTGTCGCCCAGGCTGGAGTGCAGTGGTGCGATCTCGGCTCACTGCAACCTCTGTCTCCCGAGTTCAAGCAATTCTCCTGCCTCAGCCTCCCAAGTAGCTGCGATTACAGGTGCCCGCCACCATGTCCGGCTAATTTTTGTATTTTTAGTAGAGACAGAGTTTCGTCATGTTAGTCAGGCTGGTCTCAAACTCCTGACCTGGGGTGATCTGCCCACCTTAGCCTCTCAAAGTGCTGAGATTACAGGCGTGAGCCACTCTTTTTATTCTTAGCACTTAGAACTCACTAACGTGCCCAGCCTGCATCTGCAATTTCACATGTGGAAATTTCTGGAAGGTGGCCATGGTGTCAGGACCAACAGTAGTTAAGACACCTGATTTTTCCAGAAGCCATTCAATCATCACCCACTAACCAGTAGGAGGTGAGCCAGGAGCTGGGTCCCAGGGATGAAAAGTCCCATCTCCCTCCCTGAAGAAGTTCATGTTCTTAGGGTAGAACGGCCAGGTGGACGCACCTGTCAGGTTTAATGAAGGAGCAGGTTCCAGTTGGTCTGCAGGTACTGGGAAAATATTCACATAGGTCAGAGTGCTCAAGCAGGCCCTCCCAGATGAGAGACTGGGGTCTGAACAAGTGGAAGGGCTGGGTTTTCCAGGAAGAAGTACCAGTAGGCACCAAGGAAATGGGGGTGGAACAGCTTGGCAGGTCTGGGGAACCTCAGAGGGCACAGCAGGGAAGCCCACTGGGGTCCCGGTTAGCAGAAAGCATAAAATAAGTTGCAAACTCAGATGTCAGCCAGGCCACACGTGCCTCCATTTTCTCCTTCAACAGATGTTTATAAAGGACCTGTTATTGCATCACGCGGCGCTGCTCTATAGCAGAACGCACATTCTACTGGAGGGAGACAGCCTAGAAACAAGAAATGGAATACGTAAGTTAAATAGAGCGTTAGTGGGTTCTAAGTGCTAAGAATAAAAAGAGTAGAGGAGGTTTAAAAGGATTGGGAGTTAGAGGGTTGATGGTTAAATCAGGCAGGGACAACACCCAAAGGAGTAGAAAAGATAAGGGCGGGTGTTTGGGGTTGGGGGTGATCACCTGGCCCAGGAAGAAGCAGTTGATATTCAGTCCCAGCTGATTATTGCCATGTCTTCCAATATTTTTAAGAGAGGCCAGAAATGTGAATTATTGAGATCTTTTTTTTTTTTTTTTTTTTTTGAGACAGAGTCTCACTCTGTCACCTAGCCTAGAGTGCAGCAGCAAGATCTCAGCTCACTGCAACCTCTGCCTCCCAGGTTCAAGCAATTCTCCCACCTCAGCATCCCGAGTAGCTGGGATTACAGGTGCCCACCACCACGCCCAGCTAATTTTTGTATTTTTAGTAGAAACAGGGTTTCATCATGTTGGCCAGGCTGGTCTCGAACTCCTGACCTCAGGTGATCCACCTGCCTCGGTCTCCCAAAGTGCAGAGATTACAGGTGTGAGATACCAAGCCCAGCCAATCTTATTTTTGAATTAAAAGAAAGAAAGGAAAACCTATCACCTACTAAGCAGTTCCAATAAACCTCTCTACAAAACATCACTATAACAAACTCCCTGACTCCAGAGAGACATATATTGTTTTAAAAAATTAAATTAAATTTCAAAAGGTTATGTCTGTACTCTCATTCACCTACCCACCAACAATTCAAACAAACAAAAATCCCAAATTAGTTTTGGCTAAGTCTGCCCTTCTTCATGTAAGCATCTATATTCACATATCCATATGGTGTTGATACCTTCTCACTTCCAGCCCCTAGCATCCTCTAAACAGCCAAAACACATTTTCCATAAGAATTCTAACGATATTTCAATGATATAAGACCAGATCTAAATAAGACCAGCTTCTTGGTATTGTTTTGAAAACAGTCACCCGGTAAAATTTATTAATACTTTAGATAGAATTCAGAGGCTAGAATGATGTTTTAAATATGATTTCAAAATACTTCACAAAGGCAGAAAAGCAATGAAGTGGAAGAGAAGGATAATAAGTTTATGACATTCAAGTAAATATATCCAGAAAACTGGGTCATTTATACCAGAACCGCAATCTTTTCTGTTAAAATATGCAAACGACAGTATGAAAAATGGTATGTGATTTTAAAGAAATATAGCACTACAAATGTCAGTGTGCAAGAACTCAATAACACTTAATGAAACTTTGGATTTCAAATTAATTACTGATTGACTAAGGCATCTAGAGGGAAAACAGCCTCGATAAGAGAAGTCTGGGATAAGCCATAAATCTGGATACCTCTTCTGGGGACTCTGAGCTGGCATTTCCTACTTGTGCCATTAATGGGTGGTTAATGGGGTGACTGGTTGCTGGAAGGACCACTGGTTTGATTCTCAGAAATGAGACTGGTTAATGTTTTCCTGACTCAGATGTACCTTTCTTTTCTTTTTTCCCTTTTGAAATTTCCAACGTGTA
The DNA here is from genome assembly GCF_002776525.5 of Piliocolobus tephrosceles. Classification (NCBI taxonomy): domain Eukaryota; kingdom Metazoa; phylum Chordata; class Mammalia; order Primates; family Cercopithecidae; genus Piliocolobus; species Piliocolobus tephrosceles. The sequence continues at coordinate 62,909,811 of NC_045450.1, read as the reverse complement.
TGTTTGTGGCTTTAGCTGTTTCTGGGAGCTTGAAATAAAACGTTAAACAAATTTGTGAAGCGCTGTTTTACTGAAAGGCAAGTGGCAACCATATCAAGAAAACCATCTTTGTCAAGTGAATTCTTTGTTCACAATTATTCCCTCCCTGCCTTTGCCTCGCTTTCCTGTGGGCAGAATACACTTTCCTGCCCCACTGCTGTTGGTCTTGGCTACTGCCACTGATATATGACAATATGACACACACATGAGGTACAACAATGTATAAACAGAAGCCTCTGTGAGGTTTTGCCCTCTGCAGGCCCTGATGACATCTCCTACAGCCTGGACCCTGCGAGGAGAAGCTGTGAGAAGCTGAGCCCAAGAAAGCCCATCTGAGACTGCAGAGCCACAGCAAACCTCAGACACATGTGTTATGAGCAAACAAACATACTTTTGTTTTTGCGAGCCCTTGAGAGTCTGGGGTTGCTTGTTACTGCAGCAAAATCTGGCTAATATGCCGTCCTTATCAATCAACTAAGAAAATTTTTAACCACAAAATTCAAGTCACAACTTTATATTTAATGTAAGTTACATAATTCAAAACATTCAACTATAATAGCACTAGACCTGTAACAAGTAAATTCTCACCTAATAAATAAAAGTTTTTTTAAAAAGATATCATCAAAAAATAAACAAGGAAGAGACTATATCCACCATTATCTGTAATAATAAAGCTTCAGCACTTCAAATGGTCACCAGTAAGACAACAATGGTAAGAAGACACCAGTAACATGAAAAAGTGCTTATTGTATGCCAGGCACTGTAATATGTGCCACATACATTCCCATGTTTCCTCAACAATCCAGGGATATAGGTTCATTTGTTTCTGCTTTCTTTTTTTTTTCTTTAGACAGAGTCTCACTCTGTCACCTAGGCTGGAGTGCAGTGGTGTGATCTCAGCTCACCGCAACCTCCGCCTACTGGATTCAAGTGATTCTCCTGCCTCAGCCTCCCGAGTAGCTGGGCCTACAGGCACGTGCCAACAAGGTTGACTAATTTTTGAATTTTTAATAAAGACGGGGTTTTGCCATGTTGGCCAGACTGGTCTCAAACTCCTGACCTCAGGTGATCCACCCGCTTCGGCATCCCAAAGTGCTGGGATTACAGGCACGAGCCACCGTACCTGGCCTTGGTTTTCCTTTTTAATAATTTCAATTTTTATTTCAGATTCAGGGGGTACCTATGCAGATTTGTGACATGAGTCACATTATGCTGAGGTTTGGGGTATGAATGATCTCGTCACCTGGATAGTAGTGGGTCCTATTTTTGTCCCTCTTTTATAAACAAAGAAATAGAAACACAGAGAGGCTAACTAACTTGCCTAGAAACGAAACAGATAACCTCATCTTTGTCATTCTTTGTATGATTCCAGGTAGTGCCTCATCCAATTTTAGTGTTCTCTGTGTGTCACACTTTCAGTGTAATGAAAATAGATTAATTGTAAAATATTCCAAGTACAGGCATATTCCATCCATCACTCCTCAGGAAAGTTACTCCTATGATCAAATATCCTGTAAATTCTGAGCACTGTTCTAATAATTATTCCAATTCATTTTTCCACATAGCAGCGCCTCCCACTCTGCAATGCCATTCTCAAATCCCCCCCCAGATAAGAATGTCTTCCGAGGATCAAGAACCTGCCTTGCTCTAAATCCTCACCCAAAACCTTCCCCATGTGGGAAATCTATGTTAATTCCACCAAACTGGAACTATAAAACAGCAATCATGTACAGGAGGGGGAAAAAAGACTGAAACTCATAAAAAGGAATTAACATATTCACACGGGATGCTATCTATAATATGTACAAAACAGGTATCCAAGATTTGTTAAGTGCAACCTCCTAAAACATTGGCACCACACATTGATATATTTTGGCGGTATATTTTTCAAAGCCCGAACAAATACAGTAGAAACTCATGATGATGCTATTTTCTATTGGCAGATTTATGTTTTTTTACCTTTCCTACCTATGATCAAAGAAAGATTCCCAAGCCTGATTGCTCCAACTTAGTAGCTCAATGGTCCAAAAGCAAGGTAGGGCTGCATTCCAGCCTGCACCCTGTTCACCAGGCTGGGTGCCCATGTGGAGGAGATGTGGACCCCAGGAGGAGGGCACATATTTTCTTAATTCTCACAAAGGTGTGTGTGGCTGGTGGGCTTGGCCTTGGGAGGCTCCAGGGGCTCTGAGGTCCAGCAGTCCAGCTGGGTCCAGCGGTCCAGGATCCAGTGGCCCAGCAGCATCATCTTGCCCAATCCAGTCCTCATCACTGGGATGGAAAGAGGACTTATAACATAGACTTTTTCTTAACCAGGGGATGGAGAATGACACAAGCCACCATAAAGCTGGTTAAGTGGACATTTTGGACCAGAGGTTCAAGACTCAAGGAAAGGTCCTTGAGAAAGTCACACAGTGATCTGATCAGATGACTGATACCCTGGGTCCCAAAAAACACCAACAAATGGGGATCGGGAAGATGATGTAATGGGAACTAGGGTACAGCCAACCCATGACATGGAAGGCACTCTGTCCAGCATTCTCCATTATCACAGTCAACTTCACAACTCTATGAAGTATGCAGCGTCATCTCCAAGATTGTTTGGCTCCGGTTGGACATCTACTTAGAAAATGAGCTGGGTTTCATACCAAGTGGTTTTAACTCTGAAATCCAATATACCTTCCCCTTGCCATGCCAGTGTGATTAGAGTCAGCCCCTGAAAGGATGCAGGATCTGAGCCAAATCACTCTACCTGGGGCCCAACTCACCCTGCGAATATGTGCCTACAATAGAGTTGGCTAGAAGGGATACGCAGTGCAGCCATCATGGGGTTGGTGGGGGAGACACTGACAGTAAGAATACCCAGCAGGCATAGCTGTCGGAGGCCAGAGAGTCACTAGGTATACAGGATAGGAACGATTTGGTTGCAGGTGACAGAAACCCAGCCAAAACGTGCTCCAACACAAAGGGGGATTTATTAGTTCCACAATATTTCAAGATCAGGGGTCAAGTTGGCCAAAAGAACTGCTTTGCCCTCTCTCTCTCATCTCAGGTTGACTTCAGCTTTCTTACTGTCTCCTTGTGGCAGGAAACTAGGCTGCTAGCAGCCCATATAAACATCCCTGCACCTCCTAGGCCCTCAGATAAGAGACTGCACCTTCTCCAACGGCTAGGGACTGGTCTGGCTTAAGCCAAGTGCCCATCTTAGCACCAACCACTTCAGTGAGAGTGTAATGGACCATAACTGGCCCAAATTAGTTCATGCAAATTACCACCGCCCTCCTCACTTTCAAAGTTCCTAAGATGAAGCTATTAATACCAAGTGTGGACAGACGTGCTGGACAAGATAACAGCTGCCACAGTGAGAAGAGTTTGGGTGGGAAGTGAGTTCTTGAGGAAAAGTAAGAAGGATTCGAGCCGGGTGTGGTGGCTCATTCCTGTAATCCTAGCACTTTGGGAGGCCAAGGCTGGTGGATCAGTTGAGGTCAGGAGTTCAGGACTAGCCTGACAAACATGGTGAAACCCCGTCTCTACTAAACACACAAAAATTAGCTGAGCATGGTGGCAGATGCCTGTACTCCCAGCTACTTGGGAGGCTGAGCCAGGAGAATCACTTGAATTTGGGAGGCAGAGGTTTCAGTGAGCCGAGATTACACCATTGCACTCCAGCCTGGGCGACAGAGCAAGACTTCATCCCAAAAATGAATAAATAAATAAAATACAAAAGAAGGATTTGTTTAGGTGCCATTATTATCATAGCCACTGGCTGTTAACTAATTGATCTCTTCCCTTTTCAAAAACAGACTTTCAGAGCTCTTGTCCCAATTGTATACACCCTCTGTGTGGTTTCACTTCAAACTGTCTCCAGTTGTCTCTGAAGGTGAATAAATGATCCAGCATTATTACAAAGACATACAGATTTTGACATCCCTCATGGGCCTGCACCAATAAAGAGAGAGATGGAGACAAGGACAATCTCCATCTTACATCATCAGAGCAGCAAAAGTGCCCATGGCTACCAAGAGGCAATGGGAAGCGAAACCTCTCAGGGGCAGGGCTACAGCAGGAAGGGGGTCCTGGGAGGCCACCACGGCACAGGTGAGCTGCAGCCCTGAAGATCTTGCTGTTAACCTGTCACATTGTGCCCCATGCCCACACCACCTCTGGAATCTACGTATTCCTAGTCCTGAGAAGCCACACTTTCTCCTGTTTCTGGCTTGGTTCGGACCCGAACCCATGTCTTGCAACTCCCCTCTCCAAATGAGCTGCATGCTCTCAGGCACAGCTTGGATCAAACCCTGGCTTCAACAGGAAGGTCGGGTCTCTGGCATGACCTCGCCTCTGCCTGCACCTCCAACTTTTGCCTTGCTGCCGCCTTCCCCCATTCTCCTCCTCAGCCCCTATTCCCTTCCCCTTTTCCTTGTACCCTGCTTCAATAACTTTATAGCAGACTCTGATCTTCACTAATCAAAACAGAGCATGTGTCATATCTTGTCAAACAGGGGTATTCTTTCCAGTGATCCCAGGGAAAATCACTGATACGATTTCAAAAGGCCTGTCATTTCTCCCTAGTATCCATGAAGGATCTTAACATCCATGGGTCTGTCAATACCTTTATGTAAGCCAATGATTTTTCAGCCTGGGTCATATCACATGGCCCAGAGTTTAGTGTCCGTAAAGTAACATTTGCTGTCATTTTTCCCTAATATTACCTCCAGGAAACTTCTAAATGACGGTCCTACTATTCTGGGATTTTTCAAGTAAAGTCCTGTCACTCCAACTCTAGAGCCTTAAAACTTTATTTTTTCCCAACTGAGGTAAGCAATCTATTCTTTTTTGTTTGTTTGTTTGTTTGTTTGTTTGAAGACGGAGTCTTGCTCTGTCACCCAGGCTAGAGTGCAGTGGCATGATCTTGGCTCACTGCAAGCTCCGCCTCCCAGATTCATGCCATTCTCCTGCCTCAGCCTCCCGAGTAGCTGGGACTACAGGTACCCGTCTCCATGGCCCAGCTAATTTTTTTTTTTATTTTTAGTAGAGACGGGGTTTCACCGTGTTGGCCAGCATGGTCTCGATCTCCTGACCTCGTGATCCACCTGCCTCGGCCTCCCGAAGTGCTGGCATTACAGGTGTGAGCCACCGCGCCCAGCAAGGCTAGCAATCTGTTCTATGTTCGGATGTAAACTCTTCTCACCACTTTGATAAATTTAACTGTAGTGATTTAATACACATTGACAAGTACTAAATTTCATGTAAAATAGCTAGTTAGAAAACCATAGCAAGTACCTTTTAATCAACTGAATAAGAAACCGCACACTCCCAAGTTCTCATAATCCCAGTGAGGAATTACAACGAATGAAGTGATGTTATAGTAATTAAATTCTTGGAATGCATCCATAATGCCTAATGGAAATGGAAACCTTACAAGGTCTTAATGCCTGGGAAACACCTATTACGTCACTGAAATCTCTAGAACCCACCGTATTTTACCTTTCTCCTTTAAAATTGGGTGAGAAAGTAAATGCTTTCTAACGTGGCTTGAACCATTCCTGCCCTGCTCAAGTTAAGGTAAAGGAAGGACAAGAGATACGGGTCCTGAAACCTGCAGAAAAGATTCTGTGCTATTTTCTTCTCTTTGGCAGGTCAAGGGACAGATTTCTGTTACGCAATGTCACACCTTCTAGTGAAACTGTTTCTGTAACCCTCCAAAGACCGAGTTCCTTTGCGTCTTTTTCTTAGGACAGAGTCTTGATGTCTCAGAGTCTCACTCTGTGTGTGGACCAGGCTGGAGTGCAGTGGCGCGATCTCGGCTCGCTGCAATCTCTGCTTCCCCGGTTCAAGAAATTCTCCTGCCTCAGCCTCCCGAGTAGCTGGGACTGCAGGTGTGCACCACCACGGCCAGCTAATTTTTTGCATTTTTAGCAGAGACTGGTTTTCGCCATGTTGGCCAGGCTGGTCTAGAACTCCTGACGTCAAGCGATCTGCCTGTGTCAGCCTCCCAAAGTGCTAGGATTACAGGCGTGAGCTGCCGTGCTTGGCCTCAAAGACTAAGTTCCTTGAGAGCAGTCCTCTTTTCTTTGTACCTACCTGGCACCTCTTGCAAAGCCTGGCATAACTCAGCCATGTGTGAAAGGTGCGTTGGATGGATAAAAAGACAGATGAGGAACCAAGAGCATCATTTGCTACTAACTTGCCTAAAACATTTACCCTCAGTTAACCTGGTTAAGATATAACTCAAAGAATAAAAACTAAGGTAAAGGGTGTTTCTTTGGGGAGATGGGACAGTTCTGTATCCTGACTGTGATGTTGGTAACCCAAATGTATATATGTGGTAACTCTTCATAGAACTACATACACACACACACACACACACACACACACACACACACACACAAACAGAGCCACACACAAATGAGTACATGCAAACACTAGCCGAACTCGGATAAAATCTGTAGTTGGTTAATATTATCATGCCAATGTCAATTTCCCAGACTTGATTGTTATGCTGTGATTATCACCGGGGAAGCTGAGTTAAGGGTACCCAGAACCCTCTATACTATTATTCACAACTTCTATGAGAATCTAAAATTATTTTAAAACAAAACTTCATTTATTTTTCTTTTGAGACAGGGTCTCACTTTGTCACCCAGGCTGGAGTGCAGTGGCGTGATCTTGGCTCACTGCATCCTCTGCCTCCTGAGTTCCAGCAATTCTTCTACCTCAGCCTCCTGAGTAGCTGGGACTACAGGCATGTGCAACCATGCCCAGCTAACTTTTTGTATTTTGAGTAGACACACGGTTTCACCATATTGGCCGGACTGGTCTCAAACTCCTGACCTCAAGTGATCCACCTGCCTCAGCCTCCCAAAGTGCTGGCATTAGAGGCATGAGTCACTGCATCCGGCCTAAAATCTTGTTAAGAGACGAATGCAAAGTAGAAAATTCCAACAAGTCAAAGGATATCAACTGATCACTGTCAGGTTAAACTGTGAGTTCTATCAATTAAGGATTTATGAGAAAAACACCAAATTGTACTTTTTCTCTCCAGTGGTTACCCTCTAGATCAGCAATGTCTGATGAAAATAAAGGGTCACCTACATAATGTTAACCTTTCTAGTAGCCATGTAAAAAAAAAAAAAAGGTAAAAAGAAACAGATTAAATGAACTTCAATGATATTTTATTTAACCTAGTATGTCCCAAATATTATTTCAGCATGGAACTAATATAAAAATGTTAATTAAATATTTTCTTTATACTGTCTGAAACCTGGTAGGCATTTTATTTTACATTGACAGCTCATTTCCATCTGGACCAGCTACATTTCAAGCTCTCAACTGCCACACATGGCCAGTGGCTACCATACTGAATGGGGCAGAGCTAGGTACCACCTTTAAGCTGCTCTTAAAGTCACTTTGAGGCCAGGTGCACTGGCTCACACCTGTAATCTCAACGCTTTCGGAGGCCAAGGTGGGTGGATCACCTGAGGTCAGGAGTTCAAGACCAGCCTGGCCAACATGGTGAAACCCCATCTCTATTAAAAATACAAACATTAGCTGGGCGTGGTGGTGGGTGCCTGTAATCCCAGCTACTCGGGAGGCTGAGGCAGGAGAACCACTTGAACCTGGGAGGTGGAGACTGCAGTGAGCCGAGACCGTGCCACTGCACTCTAGCCTGGGCAACAGAGCGAGACTCTGTCTAAAAATAAAAAATAAATAAAAAGTCTCTTCGAGAGGTTTTCATAATTGCATCTTTTTATTTCCTTTGAATGAATGCATATCTCCAGCATTTCATGCCTACTTTATGCTGACAGGAGGCACCACCCTGGCGGATAATATATCTAAAGCTCTCTATCAATGAGCTTCTACGTGTAAACTTACTTAAAAAAAATTACAGTTCACAGTTCAACTTGAAAAAGTTCTGCAGCTTCGAGGATTTGTATGCACTGTGGCGTATTGTTGGGGAAAGCTGTGAATCCTTCCTATCAGATCATCTTCAAATGAAGACAGAGTCTCATCAATTTTAAACAGTGTGGTTACAGAGGCAGGAAGGTCTTTGACGCCTGTTCTATATTCTTCTGATTCCATGTTGCATTAAAAATAGAATATCAATTAAATAACAACAAAAAGGCTTGACATGACCGTGGAAAGAAATCTTTGGCTGTTCTGTGATAGTCCAGTTCTCGGCCTCCTTCTATGCACATATGGTGGGTTTGTGCACACAGACGTCACCCTACCCACTGCTCACTCCTTGGCCCTGAGACTTGCTTTGGCCAACGGAATGTGAGCAGAGATGGCAGGAGTCGCCTCCGAGCTGGAGCAAGAATCAGCACGTCCCTCTCTTCCACTGTCACAACATCCAGCAGTGCAGGCTGCTCTGTGGGCCCCAGTGGCTGAGTGAGATGCCCATTTCACAAAGCCCTCCAAGCAACTCATGATGAAAATACACTTTGAGCAAGGAATAAACCTTTGTTGTTGCAAGCCCCAGAGATTTTGAGGTTGTTTGTTATTACAGCATAACTTAGACTGTCCTAACACATAATTCCATTGTTGATCCTGTACATGTGACATCAACGATTCCCTCCCAGACATCTCCGTGACTATGAGGCCTTATCGCATCTGCTATACAACCCACACTCGGTTTTACAGTGGTTTCATTACCGACCATAAAAACTGTAACAGTGGAACTGTATAAACAAACCGAACAGTGTTTTTACTGTAAAACATGAATGTAATATAAATATTTGTCTTTGCCTTCTCTCAGCATCTGTAATGAGAGCAGAAAATTCATGCCATATGTTTATAGTATAAAGGAGGAAAAGATAGATCTCAGTGATTCATCCATGTGGGTGCCGGTTAAGCTGTTTAATATTTTTAATTCATCCATTTTCCTTCACGTATAAATCCGCCACAAAACATAAAACCCTTACGATTGTCAGTCACTAAATTCACGATTATTTCTACAGAGGGGTCCTGGCTAAGGTGAATGTGAGCACGGTGATAATGAGGTCATTTTCTCCGACATCATGAGAAAACACCAAGCGAATCGCTACAGTCTGACCCTTGCCTACCCCAGCCCAGCCCGGCCCTGTAAATTTGAATATGAAAACACTTCTCCAAATACTTCAAAATCCCTATCCTACCTCTGGCTGAAGTGCCACTGAACATTTGGGATCCCGACAGCTCCAGCTTTTTAAAAATCCTCCTATGGAGAAGCGCCGAGCATGTTAAGTTGCTTTGGCTGCTTAGGACCTTCTGATATGGTGGAAGGAGGCATTACCGTGCGCACTGAGGTCTGTGCCAAGCATGGAATCCAGCTTCATATGCAGAGAGCAACGGGGAAGGTTTTTATATTGGAGCTGCAATTGAGCTCTTGATGTGAAGTTGTTGAAGCCTGCCCAAAGTGTTTGTGCAGGCTTTTGGGATGCAAGCCGAAAGGCACAGAGAATGATTCAATTTTCTCCAAATTGGCTCATGGACCAGAGGTTTCTGGAAATGGTCACCGTCCTACAAAATCCAATACTGCAGCGAGAAAGCTTTGTTTGAACACGACACAAATCTACTCAGAGGGGGCCCTGTCTGGCACTGAGGAGGTCAGTCCATCATGGGCCAAGAGTTGCTGACGGGAAGAAGGAAAGCTGGGGGTACCTTGAGGAGTAAGAACCCAGGATGGGCAAGGCATGAAGGCGCGGCATTCAGGAGCTTTGGGCTCAGTGAGTGGTACTTGGCAGGTGCTACTGAGCATGTGCCACTAACCATGCACTGTTATCTCATTTAATCCTGACAAGCATCCTGCGGTTCGGGGATGCTGTAGCCCCATTTCCTGTAGGAAGATAGAGAGGCACATGCAGGAACACATTGTCTGAGATCCACAACACTGCTACGGAACGGCGCAGCCAGGATTCTAACCTCCACTGGGCTGATTCCAAAATCCATGTTCTCAACCACTAACCAGACCACCAAAGTCAAAGAAAACCTTTCACGCTTATAACCAACTGGTCCTACACCACCCAAAAGTGATGAGAAATACAGGCATTGCATCTGCTCTTGCCCGAATATTCCTGAGCTTGGGCCATAATCCAGGCCTTGCTTCCCTCCCCAGCCACTCCACCCCCAACACACACACACACAGACCCCTAGTGGGTGGTAGATATTATTATTACTATTAATTTACGTGTCTGTCTCCGCACTTAAGACTCCTTGAGGGCAAGGACAACGTCTCGTGTACCTATATGTGCTGAGAGTCCAGTGGGATGGCTGGCATAGAACAAAGCGTCAATACATGCTTGTTGACTAAATATGGAGTCCTACAGGCAAACAATCAATGCACTACGTGATCAGGGCTCTCATAGATGCATATTTAAAACACAAACTTGGACCATGAGCTCTTGGCAGGAAAGAACCTTTGATTTCCTTATCACTGCCATACCATTGGTGCTCAATGCTGTACCTGACCCAGAGAAGAAGGTTGACAATGATGTCCTGAACAAAAGAAGGGAGGGAGGGCAGGAGAGGAAAGAGAAGCCCAGAAAAGCTTTGTGGGAAGATACCCCTGAGCAGAGACTCACAGGATACAGAGGCAGATGTGGGGAGGACAAGCTTAGCTGAGATCCTTCCAAGCAGAGGACATAGTCTGTGCCAACACACAGACAGACAGGAAGGTTTGGCAACAGCAGTGAGTTTGATAGAGTTGGAACAAGAAAGAGAATGGCCAAACAGGAGCCCAGACAGGTAGGCAGGGGTCAGACCACTGAGGGGCCCCAAGCAATTATTTTCTTGTTTTTTGCCAGCACTTGGAAAGCACACACTAGGTACTGTTGCCAGTAGTCGGGCACCATCATGAACATTTTACATTAGCACTTTAGTTCATCTTCACAACAACTGTGTGATCCAAGTACTATTATCATCCCCAAGTCACAGATGAGGAAACTGAGGCAATAAGAACAAGTGAAGGACACATGGTTTTCGTAAGCGGCATAAACAGGATTTGAACCCGGGAAGGCTAAATTCCAGATGTGTTGCTTAGGCCCCTCATAACACATTTTATAGCTCAATCCTTTCAGTCTGATGACATTAGCAAGTCTTTGCAGTCCTTCCGTAAGTGGAGCCTGGTGCAGAAGAGGAAGTTGCTGAGGCAAAATGAGTCCTTCCCAAGGGCCATCGTGTTGATGGGGTGGCCTATTTATTCTCCTTAAATAAAGACCTTCCATACCTCCAGTTTATCCACTTACACATCTAAAATATATACTATCTTTTTAAAAAATCTATATTTAATTATACAGCATCAGTGAAATTCCACTCAGGGAACAATAATCTAACATAAAAGAATGCTTCCAACAGAAAAAGCTGTAATTTAAAATAAATTACTGTGTTTGTCAGAAAAAACAAATTTACTCTCTTTATAGCAAGAAAAAAAATATTATCTGGTATTAAGTAGCCCCAGTCAATTAGAAAATTTCATCAACAGCAAAGAACCAAATTACCACCCTAAATTCCTCCTCTCCCAGTGTAGATTTCACCGTGGATCCCAGCCACGGAGTGCGCCGCCTGCTCTGGCCTGAGTTTCGTTAAGGCTTAAAGTCAATTAAGCCACGAATTGGAACAATCATTCCTCCTTTGCAAAGTATTGATATTTTTTTCCTGGCCGCTTTAGGGCTTTTCCAGGGCTCACGAAGAGATTTATGTTAGACGATTTCTTTCTGATTAAAACAAATCATAGCTCAACAATTCTAATTTCCTCCTTTCTAAGCAAGAAATGATCAGAGAACGCTGAAAACAGTCATCAACACCCCTCCCCCACCATCATCACCACCATTATGCAAAGCCAGGCACTGAAAACCTTATAAAAATAAAAACACTGCTAGACAGGTCTCTCTCTCTCTCTCTCTCCTCTCTCTGTCTCTGTCTTTCTGTCCCTCCTCTGTGTCTCCACATCCCTTGTGTGTCTCTCTTTCTCTGTGCATCTGTCTCTCCTCTGTGTCTCTCTCTCTCTATGTCTCTCATTAATTTACCTTTCAGTATACATTTATCCTGACAGGCTTCAGGACAATTACTCACGAAACAAAAAGGAAGAAGGATGTTAGAAGCAAAGCCAACCCTAGCTGGGTTTTTAGCTTTAAGGAGTAGAAAACAAGAAGGTTTTTATACTTACCTCCAAAACCCTACCATCATCTCAGGCCTTTTAATTTTTAAAGCCTCTACTAACTTCGGATCAACCTTCTCTCTCTCGATGGCACCCTCAAGCACAGCCCGGACGTCTGCTGGCTTTACCCACTAGCACTCATGTATACCCTTGCTCTGGGGTGCAGCTGGGTTTACCTGCTAGCCCTAACGTATGCCGCCAACTCTCGGGCGCAGCTGGATTTACTCGCTAGCCCTAAGGTATGCCCCCCTACTTTCGCATGCAGCTGGATTTACCCACTAGCACTCATGTATACCCCCTATCTTGGGTGCAGCTGGATTTACCCGCTGGCCCTAACATATACCCCTACTCTCGGGTGCAGCTGGATTTACCCACTACGGCTAATGTATGCCCCTAACTCTCGCATACAGCTGGATTTACCCGCTAGCCCTAACGTATGCCCCCTACTCTTGGGTGCAGCCTTGTAAGCTGCTCATTCTACCTACAGGCCCAGGTTTCTGTCCCTCAAAACCAAGGTTTTTGAGTTTAGAAGTGGTTTATGAGTCCACTCTGCATCACAGACGGCTCTCACTGCTCCAGAATGACCAGGCAAGCTAGAGATTTTCCAAATCAGGATGGGTCATTTTCCAATAAAATATGCTTAACATAATAGACTGTAAATAAGGACTCTTTCTTCCACAAGCTACAAGGTAGATGATGAATTGGGGAGACTTCAGTAGCATCAACATGAAATCAATTCACACAGCTCAGCACTTAGGAAAACACATCAAGTTATTTGCACGTTCTGCTGGTCTGCTTTCCAAAAACCAACCAGCCAATCTGTCCCTTCCTACAACGGCAGGATTACTGCTGCCCAGGTTATAACTCACATGGCTCAGCTGTTTTACCCTCTCACTCACTCAATAAATACTTACCAAATCCCTCCAACTGACCAGGCACCATGCTATTCACTGGGGTTATACTAAGAGGAACAATCAAGGCTTCTACATCCTTATGGCATTGCACCTCTGCTGCTGTTTGAACCTAGACGTCACTGTGGCATTTCATCTCTCTGCTGTTTGTTCCCTGAGCCTCAGTCTATTCATCTGAAAATAGGATTCATAATATTAGCTATCTCATAATGTTGTCATAAAGATGAACTGAATTAATGCATTTAAAGTGCTTAGCACTGGAACACAACACAACGCTAGCTACTATTATTATTATTATCAGCATCATCATTATCATAAAAATAAGAATTTAATAAGCCATCCAATTAAGCATGAAGCGTCGGAGGCCATATTCCTGTTCTGCAGGCAGAATTAATTGTTAACTAAATAAATTAAATGCTTAAGTTACCTACTGTGGGCCTCAGTTTTCTTGTCTGTCAAGTGGGGGAACTTAAATTGGATGATCTCAGAAAGTCCTTTCCAATCTGAAAATGTTGCCTTTCTACAACCACAGTATACCCAAATGTAATCTGTTAATTCATAACTCTCTCCAGAAAGACAGATGACTTCATTAATTCATACCTCAATTTTTCATCCTATTAGGTTTGCACAAATTCGCTCACATTTTTGCTGTCCCCGCAAAGCAATGGCTGAAAGTTATATAAAGCCCAATGGATCATACATGACCAAAAGAAACTTTATTTGTAACAGATTCTTTAAAGCACTGCAGAATTATTTCTGTGCTTCTGTCTCCCCAAAAATGTCTATGTTGGCAAGTCTTTGAGGATGCCACAAACAGCGACCCCACCCAGCTGCCTGATTATCATCATTAACACCCCTGCCAAGTGCCCTGGCTTCTCCTCCGACGATACAAAATGGCCCACGGCCCTAGGGAAACATTTGACCAGCTCTCGGTTATCCACATTTATAAACTAAACCCAAGGTAAACCATCCCAAACAGAAAGCAGTTCTAAAATGACTGCTTTTTTTTTGGACATGGAATCTCACTCTGTTGCCCAGGCTGGAATGCAGTGGTGCAATCTTGGTTCACTGCAACCTCTGTCTCCCAGGTTCAAGGGATTCTCCTGCCTCAGCCTCCCGAGCAGCTAGGATTACAGGCATGCTCCACGACGACTGGCTAATGTTTGTATTTTTAGTAGAGACGGGGTTTCACCATGTTTGCCAGGCCGGTCTTGAACTCCTAACCTCAAGTGATCCGCCTGCCTCGGCCTCCCAAACTGCTGGGATTACAGGCATGAGCCACCGTGCCTGGCCTGCTATTTTTAAATGTCACCATGCAAATTCTGGGTATGAAAGGATCTGGTCTAGCATTGAAATGCATTCCTACTCCTAGAGTGCCCATCACTACCCATAAGAGGAAGAATCCAGAAGGTTCCAGACGGTAGAGGAAATCGGATGAAAGATGCTCTAGAATAAAAGATTAGCAGCCTGCTTGACAACAAGGGCTGTGCGGTCACAGTGACATTTCCAACTTTCCAATAAAGAGAGACAATTTTGGGCTGGCAATTGGCTGAGCTTTTGCAGGTATGGAAACAGCAACATCTTAAAAAGGAAAAGTGCTTAGGACCGGCGAACAGCCCAGAAGTGCAGGGACGGGGGGCCAGAGAGGTTTGAATCTGCCCTAATCCCCTCTGTACCAAATCCAGCCAGGCCAGGCCACTTGCATGTGGCTATCTTGCCTGCTCTCCGGGTATAATTACGAAGAGCTCCTCCCTTCACTGTCAACACTCCCTGATTCAAATAGTAAAGTGTCTCATCACCCCCCTCCTAAGACAGGCTTGCAGATAAGTAAACACATGTCTGTTTTCATGACTTTTCTACAAGGGAGGAATGCTTTCTCTTATAATTTGTTAACGGTCCTCCCAACAGGAACTATTGAAAGGGATGATTATTTTTAACCTTTGAGGCTCCGCGGATGGATGTTAAAGTTCTTCCTTGAATGTCAGGAACTAAGCAAGTCTGTTCAGCCTCTGTCTCGTCCTTTTCTGCTCTTTGCGCCCATTTCAACCACAGCTGAACAGGACCGTGGCCAACAGGCCAACAGAGTCTCCGGACCCCGACACCCCTCCCTAACTCAGCCCAAATGTCTGTCTATCTGAATCACTGAGTATGGACTGTATCACCACCACTCAGACTCACAGTGATGGCTGCCAGGACCTAGAGAATAAAGTCTATTCTCCTAAGACTGGAATCCAAGGCCCTGAAGGATCTGGCCTCATAGAGCAGCTTCCTGCCCTTTCCCCGACACCACATCCAAGCCTCAATCTCCATTCCCAGGGCAAACTACTCACACTCCGTGGATGCCCTTCCTCCCGCTCCAGATGCACCCTCGCCGTGGGGGCTGATCACAGTCCCCCAGTACTTCCTCCTGCAACAATCCTGCTCTGAAGCACGTGGGGAGACCATCTTTCATGAGTCACGAGAGTATCACTCTTACCACACTACCCAGGCACTGGCATTGATGACAGTTTAGTGGTATCACCTCATTAGTAAAGTCCTTCTAGACTATCTTATGTCACCCACTCTACCTAGCATGTAATAGATGTTGGATAAATTTAAATTTCCCAGAAGTTTTACATTTCAGTCAATTTTTAAAATAGCCTGAAAATTTGGGAGCTACTTGGTAAACTGGGTTGGGAAAACATTTGATTTTCATAAGCAAAGACAAAAATGTGTACCCGCCCTTTTATAAAAGAAAAAGCAAGCTGCATGAGAATGTTGAGCCATGCTTCTCAACTTTTGCAGATATCAGAATCTCCTGGAGTAACTGCAAACCACAGATGGCTGGGCCCCACCTGCAGAGATTCCTTCCTAGCAGGTCTGCGGCGGGGCTCGAGAATTTGCATTTCCAACAAGCTCTCAGGTGACACTGATGCTGCAGGTCAGGGACCATGCTTTGAGTAGCACCATGTACGTATCTGCAGCATCGGAGACCACAGAGATTAATCAATGAAACACCACGAAGACCACTGCAAATATATCCTATCCTTTCCTGCCTTAAAAATAGCACCCTTCCTGCCCCCTTCCTTTTTATTTTTATCTTCTTATTGTTTACAATCTGATGTAGATTTTAAGCATCCTGTAATTCATCAACTAATTCTCTCCTGGCTATGCATTCCAAGTAATTAAAGTTCAGTAATAACTTATTCTTTCTGCTCCAGCACCTGCATTTCATTTGTTTATTTTCCCAGAGTCATAAATCTGAAGGGCTGTCAAAGTGCCATAATATTAGTGCAATAATCAAAGTTAATTAGTCCCTCTCAATAAACAACAAAGCCATTACAAAGATGCATTGAAGTTTCTCCCAGCTACCTGGTTTACAGGACGCACTGCAGTTGGAACAATTAGAATCTGAGAACTGTCGGTGAGTAAGTGCACTGTTCCTCTGCCATTTAAAAGAAGACTGTGATCTTCATTCATGCTGATTCATTAACTCCAGGGAAGGCAAGGTGGGTCTTGGCTCCTGAGTCTGCACGCTCCCCAGCTGCCTAGCCTTACCAAGTGCATCCCAAGCTTCAATAATAAAAAGAGGGACAGGGGTTACAAAGAAATGAGTGGGGCCAGTCTCACTGCCAACTTTTAGTAACCCAATATCTTCAATAACTTTGGATTTATTATTTAGGGAATTTGAGAGATGTGAGTTCTAGCTGGGTTCTGATGAGAAGGCAGCCAGTGGAACTTGGAGGGCAAGACCAGGGCTGGTGCATAGAAGACGCTCGGAGGAAGATTCTGCCTTCAATATGAGGGAGAACTTACTAATTAAGAGGTGTGCGGAAATGGGATGGGCAGCATGGGGAGAGAGGCGCTTATGCAAAAGCGGCATGATTCCTGATCAGGGATGTTTTGAAAGTGTTGGAGAGAGGTCAGACAAGGTGACCTGGGAGATGGATGCAACCGCAGAAACTTAAGATTCCTTGCACGCAGTGGAGCTTCCTGGGTAGGTATACATGTCTTGTCCTTAGAACTCACTGTCCAGTCTCTCTCAAAGATCCTTCCCCCCTTGAGGCCACGGATCCTGTGATAATTATCTACCCCTACATCACAAATTCCCCCAGAGCATATTGGCTTAAAACTAGTAAGCATTTGGTATCTCACCAAATTTTGTGGGTCAGGGATTCAGAAGTGGTTTAGCTGCTGGGTGGTTGTAACTCAGGATCTCTCATGACAGGAATCAGTCAGGGCCTCAGTCATCTGAAGGCCTGACTGGGCTGGAGGATTCCAAGGGGGATCATACAGATGGCTGGCGGCCTCAATTCCTTGTTGCATGGGCCTCTCCTCAGGTCTGCTTGAGTCTCCTCACAACATGGTGGCTGGTAATGGATCCAAGAGAGTGAGCAAGGAGAAACCACAAAGACTTTAGGACCTACCTCAGGAGTCATACCCTGCCATTTCTGCCAAATTCTATTCACGGAGAGTGAGTCACTAAGTACAGCCCACATTCCAAGGGAGGAGAATTAGTCTCTACTTCTTGAAAGGAGAATTATCAAAGAATTTGTGGACAAACTTTGAAACAATCACAGCTACTTCTAAGGCTTCCTTTTATAGGGTCTTCAGAACCTTGGGGGTAGCTGCATCTTCTACCTAAGGGTCAGGGACTAGTTACAGATGAACCCTCCTAGGAACACAGGGTAGGCTCTGCCAGCCCTACTTATCTCCACCATTAACCCCAGCCCCTGTGGAAGGCCAGCTAGCTCCATACCAGGGCACTGGCACTGAAGACATGATAGGTACCTTTCTGCCCTCTACAGATGGAAGGGGCCCCCTGATCCTTAGCACAGCATATCTTAATAGTTAATAACCTTAGTCAGATTATTTTTATTATTATTACTATTATTTTTGAGACAGAGTCTCACTCTGTCACCCAGGCTGGAGTATAGTGGCCTGATTTCGGTTCACTGCAACCTCCAACTCCCAGGTTCAAGCAATTCTCCTGCCTCAGCCTCCCCAGTAGCTGGGACTACAGGTGCATGCCACCACACCCGGCTAATTTTTGTATTTTCAGTAAAGGCGGGGTTTCACCGTGTTGCCCAGGCTGGTCACCAACTTCTGAACTCGGGCAATCCGACCACCTTGACCACCCAAATTGCTGTGATTACAGGCGTGAGCCACCATGCCCGGCCACCTTAGATTACTAATTGACACACTGGTGGGAAGCTGAAGAGAGAAGTGGCTACTTCCCAGTGCTTTGATCATTTAAAAAAAATTAAAAAGACAGAGACATTACAGCTGATGCTGGAATGAGTTAAGATTTTGGAGCTATTTGGATGTAGTAAATGTATCTGGCATGTCAGAAGAACATGAATTTTGGAGGGCTGGGGTAGAATGCCATGAATTGAATGTTTGCGTCTGATATGCTTTGGCTGTGTCCCCACCGAAATCTCAACCTGAGCTGTACCTCCCAGAATTCCCACACGTTGTAGGAGGGACCCCGGGGAGGTAACTGAATCATGGGGGCCGGTCTTCCCCATGCTATTCTCATGACAGTGAAGAAGTCTCAAGAGATCTGATGGGTTTATCAAGGAGTTTCCACATTGGCTTCTTCTTCGTTTTTCTCTTGCTGACACCATATAAGAAGTGCCTTTCGCCTCCCACCATGATTCTGAAGCCTCTCCAGCCATGTGGAACTGTAAGTCCAATTAAACCTCTTTCCTTCCCAGTCGTGGGTATGTCTTTATCAGAAGCGTGAAAATGGACTAATACAGCATCTCTCCAAAATTCTTATGGTGAAACCCTAATACCCAATGTGATGGTAGTTGGAGATGCGGCCTTTGGGAGGTGATCAGATGAAAGTGGAATCCCCATGAAGGGATTAGTGCCCTTATAAGACACATGAGACAGTGCTCCCTCTCTCTCTCAAGTCCTCTCAGCTCTCCACCATATAAGGACAGAGCAAGAAAAGGGCTACTTGTAAACCAGAAAGAGGGACCTCACTAGGAACTCAACAAGGTTGGCACCCTCATCTCAGACTTCCAGCCTCTAGAACTGTGAGGAATAAATATTTAAGCTACTCATTGTATGCTATTTTTGTTACAGCAGCCTGAACTAAGACAAAGAAGAAATATTGCCCCAACAAGATTTGTAAGCGTATTTTAGGGATCTATATTGGACAAGTTAGCTTCCCCTGCAGCGACCATTTACTGTACCTTTACTATGTGCCAGAATCTGTACAAAAGAGTATGTGTGTCATTTCACTTCATCCTCAGGATGACCCTGAGAGTCATATTAGCATCTGCAGGCAAAACAGCCAAGGTTCAAAGAGATGACTGAGACCAGGCACGATGGTTCATGCCTGTAATCCCAGCACTTTGGGAGACCCAGGCAGGAGGATCGCCTGAGCAGAGGAATTCGAGACTTGCCTGGGCAATGTGGTGAAGCCCCTCTTCTACATTAAAAAAAAAAAAATTAGCCAGGTGTGGTGGCATGAGCCTGTAGTCCCAGCTACTCGGGAGGCTGAGACGGGAGGATCGCTTGAGCTAGGAGGTCAAGGCTGCAGTGAGCCATGTTTGTGCCACTGAACACCAGCCTGGGTGACACAGCAAGACGCTATCTCAAAACAAGAAGCAAGAGAGAGATGACCAAATTTTCCCGGGACACTCAATGAGTTAGTATTCGCACTGGGATTTAACTTCAGATCTGTATGACTCCAAACCTGGGGCTACCTCTACTCCACTGGCTTGCGTCTGCATATGTAAAAGGTAGCTGCATTTTAAATATTTGTCTAAAATAAACCTTAACCTATTGCAGGGCGTGCTGCCCCAGCCTGAGACTGGCTGCTTCATCTACAGTTGTTTCTCTATTTGTCCTTGCGCAGGGAAGTTTTATCCGCGCAAGGGCTGTTTCTCCTCTGTTTAATCGAACACCTGCTAGTCCGAGATTCTCTAAATGCCCCACAATAAAAGTGAAAAACAGTCTCAGGTACATTTTTCCCCTCTTAAATAATGGAGCTTAAATGCCGAGTGGCCAAAAGCAGGCCTTACAGCCATTGGCTGAACACCATCTGAAGATGAAATCTGTCTCTTCAAACTATGTCGAAATTGCTTAATAAGAACTCAGGGGACCCCACATTAATGAAAGGATGCATCTGCTTTGGGTTTCACATGATTGGGAGTGATGGTTCGGAGCCAGCCACCTATGCTTGACTTTCACTCCTTAAAACTCTGCAGTTAATCACAGCCCTCATTATACAAAGGTTACAATGGATATAAAGTTTGAAAGATTCGGTTCAAGACTGCGAGCGGTGGCCAGGAACAAAAAAAGAAAAAAAAAAGGAGAAGACACAAAGACAATGATCAAAGAACAATGAATAACAGTCAAGACTAAGTCGGTGCAAAATCTTCAGAATGAGAAATGAAATGGAAAACTTACAGGATAAGTACCAAGCACAAGTTTTAGGTATTCCGGAGACAGGAAACTCAGAATATTTTAGCAACCGATTATGTCTATGAGGGGGATGAATAATTTATTATCTGATAAAGAATCTTCCCTGAGCCTGTGACAAGAAAGGTCAAATAGACAACAGAAGGAGAACAGTAAATACACTATATACACTTGAAAAGGAAGTCTGGAATGAAAGGGGAAGAGCTTCCTTGGCCCATGTTCACCACCTCCCTCAGATTACAGGAAGTGCGGGGGATGTACTTTTTAGGTACACTCATATTAGGAACCCAGAAGTATTCATACAAATACATGCAAATAATGTATGAATACAATACTTGCCTAAGTCCTTGAAAAAGGCCAATCTTCCGGCATCACCCACACACCAGCTGCAAATCCTGGATCCACCCCATATGTCCCAGCTGTATGAGTCTGGGAAAGCCTATGCGGCTTACAGCCTCTAAACTACCTCGTCTGCACAATGGGTTTCACACGTAACATAAACACTTCACTGTTAAATGCTAAGCACTGTACCTAGTACAAAGACAGACAGATATGAATATCCAACCCCCCACCTACAGGTGACAATAATATGACATTATGCAAATGCCCCAAGGAAGAACTTCAGAAGTTTACCTTCCTTTGTGAGCATGAGCTTATTGATTTGAACAAGTGGCTTATATGATCCTTGCTGTTTTGCAGACTTGTTTATATCATACTTTATTTATTGAAAATCCAATACTATACAGAAAAACAATTTGTAAAGCAAAGAAATGAGGAACAAATCTAGCAGCTGATATAGGATGAACTCTTCCCAATAATCTACAACTATTAATAATATTAATAGTGTTTATCTTTTTGTTTAGTTAAAGATCATTCAGAACAACGGGGATAAGCCCTGTGACTTGTGATGTGTTGACGAACGATCATCTTTTGCAAGCCAAGTCACCAGCTTAGACAGGCATGAGGCTCGTATATTACCCACCCCACATACCACATGCCTCCCCCCAACACATATAACATAAAAGAAGGCTAAGGCCTTCCATCTGCAAAGGCAAATCATGGGACTTAAGCTTTTAGTGTCAAAGGAGATTGCGAGGAAGTTCCACAAACAGTGAAGCTATACCAGCTCATAAAGTCACTGAATTTGAAGGAGCCTAAAAGTAGTTGGGGTTTTGCAGAAGTCCTTAAAAGTGCAAGCAATTTATTCCTCAGCATCCTAGCCCATCGTTCCTTAATATCATGCCATGAAAACACAGGTGTGGCAGTTTCCAGGCAGGGCAATCAACAACAAAATGAAAACAGAGGTGTCGGTATCCATGAAAAGCACAGCAAAGTGTGGAGCCCATGTGCCTCATATAATGGTTGGTACTGCGTGCTCCCTATCTGAAAATAGTGTTAAAGTCATTATTTCCGATGCTTATCAATGAGGCTGCAATCACATAATGCTGTCAGTACTATCCCTACGCCTTCACTCCCACAAAATAAATAGACGCGGTAACAACTCTATCGAAAACCTGAATCATTACAGCACTTCAGCAGCAAACCGTGTGGTTGCAATCAACTGAGCATGCGCTCTCCCCCTAAAACATGCACATTCTATTACCTCTGACTAATAAATTGTTTATTTTTACCCCTCATCTCTCTGCTTTCTCAATAATCATTTTGATATAAACCATTGCTTGCTGTTCCTGATGACTAATCCCTTAATCATCTTTCCTAAATATATGCAGAGTGTATTTCTTTGTAAATACAAAAGAAAAAGCAATCACATAAATAATTAAGATGGCTTTTCAAATGACAGGTGAGTGCTACTATGAGCTACACTGGAAAATACTAATCAACAAACTAAATACACATCTATTAAAATGCAGGAGTCCAAATATATGAAGACAGAAAAACAATTCATTGCAACTCCACGGAAATCATGCTGATAAACATCCGCCCTAGAGCTCCTCTTTCAGCCAGTTGGAGAGGTTAAGAAAAGTAAGCATCACTTTGCACTTTCATGTGTGGAGAAAATATTGTTATTGTTGTTATTAACAGCAGCAGCTAACATTTAATTGGGCACTTAATTTATTCCACAATAGGTTAAGATTTTATATACACAGAGTCAATGTGTTTAATAGAACCACCTATATCTCTCAATGGAGATACTATGATGCACATTTTACAGATGAAGAAACTGAGATTTAAAGAAGTTAAGAAACTTGCCCAAGGTCATAAGATGTATCTGATTCTAACCTTTGCCACTATAATACAGCATGTTTTACAGCTATGGTTATGAACTGGGGATGACTTGCACCCCGAGGAGACATCTGGCAATGCCTGGAGACATTTTTGGTCATCACAAACATCCTTGGGTCACCATTCCCATATGAGAGGGGAATGGATTCAAGACACATTCTGGGAAGTCAGGGGTGAGTCGAATAGTAACTCTAACAGAGGGCCACCTGCCCCTCTTCCCATACCAGCCCTCTCTGCCCAACCTGGTGGCCATCTCAATGTCCAGCAGATGCTGATGGTTCAAAACACTTATTGGGTCCCATGCTATACTAACGGCCAGTGCAGAAGCTCTTCTGCACTCCCTCTTAAACAGACCTAGTGAGGGCCTAGCATGCATGAGGCACATTGGTTACTCATAACAATCCCTCCCCTCTCTCTCGATCCAGCGGTGACCCCTGCCTCTCAGCCTCAGCCTCTTCCCTTTTCCTCCTGCAAACAACGTAGGGAGATGGATGACATCAGGTCCATCTACTCCCACTCTACCATACCTCCTTCTTCCACAGGACCAGAGTTTTAGATCCCAAGTTCCGGGGATCTAAAATTTAGAAACCAAAATGTAGAAATTTAATAGAAATAGAAGAAGGAGGAACTTGGAACCCCACTAGGGTCTTTCAAGAGCTCTACACTGGAATGTCGAGATCTTGCTGTAGCTGTTCATGAAGTGTATTCTGATACCTAATAAGCTCTTGTTCTTTACATGCAATGTCCCTCGGAGGTCCTGAGATCTCAAGACAGGGAGCAGGATATGCCAGACCCCGAGAAATAAAGCAACGGAAGCCCGACTCCAATAGATACTGGGTAAAGGAAAGAATAAAGCATGGTAATGCAGGAATCAGACACACCTATGATTGTCCCAGACTTAGAGAACTCACATGGAATCCTAACACCGCTGCTAAATAAAACAGAGTCCACCCCATCTTGAAAACAGGAAAACATCTTATTCCGCCAGCCACACTGGCCTCTTGGAATACACAGGAAAACGTTAGGTGCTTGTCTTAACAGGTGAGGGCACCAGTGTATAATTCACGTAAGGATGTGAATGAGGTAGATCACATCTGTGCACTGTTCCACCATAGGAACAAGCCCCACTGTCCCGTTTTCTTTATTTAAACATGAATGGGGGCTGATGCGCCTCCCCCTCCTCCCTCTTTTTAATTATGCCAAATGGATTGGCCTTTTAAGACAGTGGTTTACTTCTGTACTGTACGTGTTATCCTATTTTAATTGTTTTCATTTCTTCTTACTTCTAACTTTGGAGCATCTAAAATATCTCAGCAGGAGGGCATTTTCCCATGAAATAATTGGTAGTTGTAGTAATTACATATAGGTTCTTAATATACTTCTATAGGGAATGTGTTTTCACTTAAGTTATATTTTATTAAATAGCTGCATCTCCCCAAAAGTAATTTGAGAGCTCTATAAAGGATATCTTGAATATAAAGCGATGATAGGGTAGATCAGAGCGGCTTCATCTAAGAAATAGGATGGATCCTGAAATTAATCACTCAAACCACAGCTAGAGAATTTGAAAGCAAAATCTGCAAAGTATGAACACTGATACTAAACACGGTAGAAAAGACGGGACATGGGGTGCAGCAGACAGACTTGGAGTTTGGAAGCCAAATGGACCGAGCAACGGGCCTGATTTTGAGCTCACCAGCTGTGCAACTTGGGTGAGTTCCTTCACCCTTCTGAGCCATCCCTTGGCTCATATGTAAAAAACAAAAAAAAAAAAAAAAAAAAAAAAATAGCACCAGGTTTTTGCATCCTCCTGGATAACGGATATAAAGTGCCTGACACAGCACATGACAGGGATTTGATAAACGAGGGCTGTTAGCTGTCCCATTGTGGACGTGAGAATAGCATTCCGCTGGCTAAGAGGCAGACATGAATGTTCTAGAACATGGCAATCCTGGAATGTGCAGTGAAGGCAGGAAGAGGAAGAATGGGTAGAGAAGAACAAGTTGGGACGGAGGAATGAACTCTTATCTCCAGAAGCAGAGCTAAGAATGCCCACAAAGCCTTGGCACATGAGAGCCTCCGCTGAGCCAAACGGCCCAAAGACTTCTGAATGAGCTTTTGCTGCAACAAAAAACTCTGGATCATTTTGAGAGCCTCCCGTGAGGCGCCAATATGTTTCAGTACCTTCCCAGCCCCGACACCGATGTGATTCATCGTAGATAACGTATGAATACGCTCAAGCTGGCCAGCAGCTTGAAAAACTGGAGTCTATCAAATCGACCTTGAGAAACACAGGAAGGTTATATTTAGTGATATGCCAGATGAAATCCTTGCACAGAGATGTGAGGTGAGGAAAGGCCTGAAGGGAAGCAGACCAGTAAATATCAAGGGTCAGGGAGTTGGGGGATGACACAGAGACCAAGCCTAAGAGGTCACCAGAGCAAGAAGGCCTTACGACTTCACATCCTCTCTGCAGGGTATGAATGGTGCAATGGAATCAAATGGTAATGACACTTTCTGGTGCTAAATGTGAGTTTCCACAATCATCGTCTTGGGGAAATGAGGAACACAATATAATGGCAAACACAGAGAACAAGTGAACAGATGAGAGATGATGAACAGGTTGAGTTTCTCCAGCCTACAACCTATCAAATCTAATTTTAAACATTCGGAGTCACTTGTATTAGTTTTGTTTCTGTTCCATTTTCCTTTTCCCGTGTCCCTGACGGTGAATGATTTTGAATAATTCTTAGACTAGGATCACTAGTCTACCTCAAGGTACTATATGTTAGAGTAAAACTATACAACAGTAAATTCTATCATCTGAAATTGACGCACAGGGACCCAATTATGGTTCAAAATATAAGAAAGAAAAACTGAACAGTGGGTCTTTGAGATCATCCCATCCAACCTTTTTCCTTAAAGATGAGGAAACAGAAGCTACAAATAGATCCAGAGGCTTACCCAAGGTCCTATCGCTAATTGGGGCTGGTCCAGGAATTTCTGCTCTAAGCATCAAACAATAATTAAAATAGGATAAATGCAGATGAACGTGTTCTCATATACTGTGTTCTCAGAAAAGAAGAGGATAAATTTAATGATGCAAACACAGTTGTGCTATAGCATTCTCCTCCAAGACTGGTTTAAACATGAATGTCACTGTACAATCAGGTTACTATAGTGTCACTAGGGTCCCCGGAATTTTACCTTTCCAGTTTCAAATATTACATCAAATGGGCAGAGTTTTACAATTTTGACATGTCATCCTGCTAGTGCCAAGAACACTGCAAGCCCTCAACAGTTGTCTGTCTATAGTGTCAGTGGGAATGGAAATTGGAGCAACAAGATTAAGAAAATGACTCGGGAGGTCGGGCACAGTGGCTCACACCTGTAATCCCAACACTTTGGGAGGCCTAGGTGTGCAGATCACGAGGTCAGGAGATCGAGACTATCCTGGCCAACATGGTGAAATCCTGTCTCTACTAAAAATACAAAAATTAGCTGGGCGTGGTGATGCGTGCCTATAGTCCCAGATACTCGGGAGGCTGAGGCAGGAAAATCGCTTAAACCCGGGAGGTGAAGGTTACAGTGAGTCGAGATCGTGCCACTGCACTCCAGCTTGGCAGCAGAATGAAATTCACTCTCAAAAAAAAAAAAAAAGAAAAAGAAAATGACTCAGGAACTGTTACCAAAAATTTAAATGCATATGCCCTTTGAATCAAGGAGTCCACTGCTAAGATTCTCCCCTAGGCAATCACAAATGCATAAATAAAGAATGTTCACAGCTGCATAGTTTAGACCCAATATCAGACGAAATTGTAAGAAAGACTGATGCAAGAAAGAGAGAACTGTGAAACACCATTGCTTGGAATAACAAATAGCAAAACAATGCCAACAACCTAAATGGCCACCAAAGGGAAGACTGGTTATAGCATAAGCACATGATGGAATATTATGCAGCAGTGAAAACAATGAAGCAGATCTATATGCACTAATAAGAGATCTCCTGTAGTACTAGAATGTGAGTGTGTTTGCTGGTATATATATAACCTTTTTCTGGAAGAATACACAAAATAGTTAATAACGTTTATCCTTCAAGAGAAGGACCAAGAAACACTTTCCCATTTCATTTTTCACCTTTCCATTCTGCATGTAGAGTCAAATAAGATGCACATATTCCCATTTGTACTCTTCTCGATACATCTCTAAAGATTACTACTATCCCACCTACTAGAGGTTATTACTTTTTAACGTTAGTCAGAAAGACAATAAAATAATCAGAAAAAATAACATTCTGCTTTCTTTTATATTTAACCCAAAATAGTAAGTCCACTGAGCTCAAGATAAGGGTTCATTTCAAATATACTCAATTTCAAATATTTCATCATAAATACACTGAAAAAGCAGAAATAAATCTTCCTTTTCTCTATTTTCATAACTTTTCACTCCAGAGTACCAAAAATGTTCTTAAGTATACTGTGGTCTATTTCTTCAAATGGCAAGAAATCTTTCACAGCATTCGAAAATGAAGACGGCCTCTGCAGGGTGTATCCAGCCCCCTTCAGGCTCTGCTCGCAAACATGCTGCTCTGTCTCCTCCTCCCGCTCCTCCCAGGGCCTCTGCACCTGCCATTCCCCTAGTCCATCTGACCCTTCTCCACCCTCCTCAGGTCTTTCTTGAGATCTTAGTTCAATCACTTCTTCCTTGGGGAATCCAAAGGTCTCCCAACTCCCTGGCATCATTACTGATTCCTATGACCACTCACTGTTTTTTCAAGTTTACAACAAGATCTGTGCTTTTTTTTTTTTTTTTTTGACTACATTAGTCTTCCACGATAGGCTGAAAGCTCTACAAAAACAGTGGCAATGTCTGTTGTCCTTAACAGTAGACCCCAGCACCCACAGCCTAGACTTCATGCTAAAGTGCAGTGACGTTTCAAAAATCAAACAGCTCACATCACTCTCTAGCTCAAACCCTCTAATGTGTTCCTCGTCGCTATCTCAGAGTCTACCAGACACCCATCCCCCAAGAGCACCTCTCCTACCCAGTCCATTCATCTCCATCCACACTAGCTTCCCTGATGATCCTTGAAATCTCCAGGCCTGTGCCTACCTCTGAGCCTTTGCATATGCTATTCTCACTGCTAAGAGAGTACTTCTCTTGACATTTGCATGGCTTACCTCTACTTCATTCAGGTCTCAGATCAAATGTCACAACTTTGGAAGGCTCCCTGCTGACGACTCCATCATGCTCATGCTGTCACTCCCCTCACCTTCTTCTGCTTTACTATCTTTTATTTATTAATATAATGGTAAATATTAAACTTAATTATGGTCTATTTTTCTTACCTAGACGGTAAGCCTACGAGGGCAGGGATTCTGTTTCGTTAGATACTATATCCTTGGTCCCAAGACTAATGCAAGCCCTCAATAAATATTTATGTAGACACACATCAACATCAACTTCTATATAGACAGAGAAAAGGAAGAAATCAGAGATAGAGTTAAAGCCTACTTCTTTCTAATCTTAAAACTCATAAGCATAACCGTCTCCTAGTTGCAATCATGGGCGTTCACCACTTTTTATTTTTCTTAATAAATGAATTAAACGAATAAACATTCTCAAACTCCTGACTAATAAAGCAGATGACACTGACAATGAACTATAAACAAATGCGTGAATAATAACGGACTTGCTCATGCTTTCATTCATAAACCAAACAAAGTGAAGATGACTTTAAAAACAAAGACACGATTCCAAGAGCAATAAACTTTACACACTGCACTAAAATCTCCATGTGGTTAGCCCGGCATGTGTATTTGACAATTAAAAAAAAACAACAACAGTCAAGCGCTTACCCATTCTTCTAAAATGCGTGACACTGCTTCACTCGCCCTTGCCATGTTCCTGCAGGCCAAGATCACGTGTGCACCATGGAGGGCAAAAGACTTGGCAGTTTCAAACCCTATGGTTTAAAGGAAAGTCAATGTTAGAAAACATAACATCAACATAGTGAGTCATGTTGAATGGCCTTTATCGGAGCACCACTTACATGACTCCAGGTTCTCACCCAGGAGTGATTCTGACCCCCGGGGGACAGGTACAAATGTCTGGAGACATTTTCAGTGGCCACAGTTGTGGGGTAGAGTCCTACTGGCATCTCGTGGGCAAAGGCCAGGCATGCTACAAAACATCTTACCATGAACAGGTCGGCCCCCAGCAACACAGAATTATCTGGCCCGGACTGTCAACACCGTGATGGTGAGAAAACTTGTCCTAGGGATGCAGTGATTTCAAAGATGAAGCCTGAGCCATAGAAGAGTTCACGGCATGTCCAGCCATTTAACCATCAATAACAACCAGATCCTATGCTCACGATAAGGACTTTATGCTCTACTCTATGGTAAGTGTCCCCAGCACCTCTGCTTCCACCAACATCACCTAGGTTTCTTAACGCCGTTTCCTATTAGAAAAGCTGGACAAAACAACACAGGTGCATACACACACACATCTGTTTGAAGGCATCAGAAGGGCACTCTGACTGAGAATCTGGGGGGCCAAGATCTGCAAAAATTGCAAAGCCAGCATTTGGCAGTTTTTTTCCTTCAAGGCATATTTCATTTCCAAACATAGTGGTTGGAAGCCTAAGAAGATGGGCTGAGCTTTTGGCAATTTTATAACTGGGAAAAAGACCCAAATTTGAGCTCAGGACCCATCAGGAAAGGGCCATGGTACATATACCAAACCTTTGTTCGGGACCCTAAAGAGTTATACCCTCGCTGTAATAACAACAGACAGTCCAGACTTCACAAGAGTGGAAACTCAGCTTCAGGCCATTTCAATTCCTAGTTTGATTAAAGTGATCAGTCCCTATCTATCCAATTTCCAGCAGCAAGAGAAAATATTCTCTGGAGGAAGATACCATTATCTAGAGTCTCAAATTACCACTATAATTATTTCAAACACTCATATAAACTCTCAGACATTCAAACAAAATAGCTAAGCATACAAAAAGACAAAACTTCACCAAAGCCAGAGGGGAAAAAAATGGAAATAAATGCACAGGAGATCTGTCTAATCAAGTTATTCAGAAACAATGATTAAAATAACTCTGACTGATAGGTTCAAGGAACAAAAAGGCAAGATGGAGAATTCTGCCAGGGAATTAGAAATAATAAAAAAAATCAAATAGATATTCTGAAACTTAAACACAATAAGAGTAATTAAGAATTCAACATATGGGTTAACAGAATACGAGACACAGCTGATGACAAGATTAAGGAAACTACAAAATAAGTTTAAAAAATCCAAAGTGAAGCATAAAAAAGAAAAAAATAACTAATGCAGTAAAGCAAAGCACAGAAGACACATATGAAACACATTCTGCTATGCTCTTACACATACATGTATTTTGAGTTCCAAAAGAAGTGAAATAGATTAAGATAAGCAATATTTGAAGACAGAATGGCTGACAATGTTACAAAATCAATGATGGATATATAGCCACAAATTCAAGAATTATCCTGAGCCACAAGCAGAAATATATACGTGTATGTGTTGACATGTATAAGTATAAATGTGTGTGTCTACATGTACGTGTATATATACGTGCAAGCCACAAGCAGAAATATACGTGTGTATATATATTCATGTCTATGTGAGCCGCAAAAAGAAATATATATGTGGGTGTATATCCGTATGTGTGTGTGTGTGTAGACACACATATATACACATACATGTCAAAGCAAGGCATATCAGAGTAAACTGCTAAAAACTGCAGAGAGTTTTAGAAGTAGTTAGAGACCAGTAGCTACAAGACTGATAGTTACACCTCTCAGGAAAATGATGGAAGCCACAGCTGAAAGAAATAAAACTTTCATCTTAGAATTCTATACCTAGTACAAATATTCTTGAAAAATAAAGGAGGAGGCCGGCCACGGTGGCTCACACCTATAATCCCAGCACTTTGGGAGGACAAGACCAGCAGATCACAAGGTCAGGAGATCAAGACCATCCTGGCTAACATGGTGAAACCCCGTCTCTACTAAAAATACAAAAAAACTAGCCGGGCGTAGTGGCGGGGGCGCTTGTAGTCTCAGCTACCGGGGAGGCTGAGGCAGGAGAATGGCGTGAACCCGGGAGGCAGAGCTTGCAGTGAGCGGACATTGCACCACCGCACTCCAGCCTGGGCGACTGAGCAAGACTCCGTCTCAAAAAAAAAAAAAAAGAAAAAGAAAAAGAAAGGAGGAGAACAAAAATTTTCAGCAAAGGAAAGCTGCTTTTTGTTTATCACCTGCACTACACTGAGTGTCTGTATAGACCCACACTGCAGGAGACATTAAAGGATGCTCTTCAGGAAGGAGGAAAACGACCCCAGCTATAAACCCAGGGACAAAGAAAGTAACAAAGAGCAACATAAAGGGTAATGATATGTTAAGATCCAAATGGTAAGAGTAGTAAACTCTGTGAGTTTTAAAATACGTAGCAAAAGTTACTATATCAATAATAATAAATAATAATAATGCTTAACCTAGGAGGTGAGTAATGGAAGTAAAGCTTCCTAAGGTTCTTGTCTTCTCCAGGAAGTGATATAATACCGATTTATTTTAGATTTTAATAAGTCAAAGATGCAAGCTGTAAATCTCTACAAATTTAACAAGCGAATGGAGAAGAAAAGTAGAATGATAAAACGGCAAGAAAGGAAAGAAGATGACTAGGTACAGTGGCCTGTAATTCTAGCACTTTGGGAGGCCAAGGCATGAGAATCACTTGAGACCAGCTTGGGCAACATAGCAAAACTCTGTCTCTACAAAAATTAAAATTAAAAAAGAAATAGCCAGGTGTGGTGGCAGGCACCTGTAGTCCCAACTACTCAGAAGACTGACATGGGGGGATTGCTTGAGTCCAAGAGTTCAAGGTCACAGTGAACTATGACCATGCCACTGAACTCTAGCATGAGTGACAGAGCAAGGCCCTGTCTCAATTTAAATGAAAGAAAGAAAGGAAAGAAAAAGAAAAAGAGAAAGAAAGAGAGAGAGAGGAAAGGAAAAGAAAAAAGAGAAAGAGGAATATAGAATAACTTAACAGGAAGCCAATAATAAGGTGGTATATTTAAGCCCAAACCCAAATATCTCTGTCATTACATTAAATATAAATGGCCTAAAGACAGCAATTAAAAGAAAAAAGTTGTCAGACTGAAGAAAACATATATATATATATATATATATATTCTCCTTATAAAAGAATGTGCATTATGTTTTGTACCTTTAAACACAAGGATAAAAAAATGAAAGTAAAAGAATGGAAAAGGCATACTGTATAACGTGGGCCAAAAGAAATCTGATGCAGCTATACTAATTTCAGAAAAAGGAGACTCTAAAGCAAGAAGCATTACAAGAGAAAGCACTGACTATTTCACAATGGTAAATGTCAATCCACCAAGAATACATGACAATTCTAAATTTATATGTACGTAATAATAGAGCCTCCCATATATGTCAACAATTGACAGAATCAGGAGAATAAATGGAGAAATTCACAATTATAATGGAAGATTTTAACATACCCCTCTTAGTAGCAGATAAAATAAGCAGCCAAACACAAAGTATATAGAAGGTTTTAACAACTTAATTGATAAACTGAAAATAATTGAATATGATAAACGCTGAAAACAACAGCAAAATGTACTCAAGTACTTCAAGAATACTTACAAAAACTGATGATTTGCAGGGCCAAAAGCAAGTCTCAACAAATTTCAAAAGATTAAAATTTGAGAGCATGGTCTTTGATCGCAATGGAATTAAATTATAAATCAATAACAAGATCCCAGAAAATTCTCCTTTCTGGAAATATATGTATAAATAACTACGACATTATGGCTCAAAAAATTACAATGAAAGTTAGAAATATTTTAAACTCAATAATTACAAACATATATACAAACTTATGGAGTATAGCTAAAGCCATGGTTAAAAGAAAATCTACAGCCTTAACTACATATATCAAAAAGAAGGCCAGGCATAGTGGCTCATGGCTGTAATCCCAGCAATTTGGGTAGCCGAGGTGGGTAGATCACTTGAGCCCAGGAGTTCGAGACCAGCCTGGGCAACACAGCAAAATTACATCTCTACAAAAAATTAGCTGGGCGTGGTGGTGTACACCTGTGGTCCCAGCTACTCAGGAGGATGATCATGCCACTTCACTCCAGCCTGGGTGACAGAGTGAGATCCTGTTTCAAGAAAAAAAAAAAGAAACAAAAGAAGATGATCTAAGCATCCATTACCTTAGGAAAATAACCCAGCACATTAAGCCTAAAGAAAGCAGAACGATGGAAATACAAGGAGAAAGGAGAAACTTATAAATCTAAAACAAACATAAAATACAGAGGAAAAAAGAAGTTAAAAGTCTGTCAATTGAAAAGACTAATAAAATTGATAAAGGGCTAGCAAGACTGACAGAGAGAGAGACAGACACAGAAAGAGAGGGCACGAACGACCAGTATCAGGGATGAATGAAAGGACATCATTATGTCACATTAAAGCATAAGCAACAAAAGCAAAACCAGACAAGTGAGATTACATAAAACTAAAGAGCTTCTGCACATTAAAGAAAACCATCAAGACACTGAAAGGGCAAGCTACAAAATAGTAAAAACAAAATACTTGCAAACCTCGTAACTGATAGTGTTCATAGCCAAAATATATAAGGAACTCCTAAAACCCAAGAGCCAAAAAAAAAAAAAAAAAAAAAACACACAGATCTTAAAAACAAGTAAAGGAACCGAACAGATATTTCTCCAAAGAAAACATACAAATGGCCAAGTGTATGGAAAGTGGAAAATGCACTAATCTTCAGGAAAATGCAAATTGAAACCACAGTGAGATGTCGTCTCACACCTGTTAAGGTGGTTCTCATCATGAAATGAAAGATAACAAGTGTGGTTGAGGGTGTGGAAACAAGAGACTCCTTGTGCGTGAGAAACCTACATTCCTCAGTGGAACGTAAATCGGTGCACCCACTATGAAAAACAGTACGGAGTTTCCTCAAAAAATTAAACATAGAATTAAAAATTGCTGCCTTATGATCCAGCAATCTCACTTCTGGATACATATCCAAAGGAACCCAAATCAGGATCACAACGATATGTCTGCCCTCTCATGTTCACTGCAGCATTATTCATACTAGCCAAGACATGGAAGCAGCCTAAATTTCTACTGATGAATGAATGGATAAAGGAAATGTGAAGGACACACACACACACACACACACACATACACACACACACACACACACAAAATGGAGTATTATTCAGCCTTAGGAATGAAGGAAATTCTGCTATTTGCAACAACGTGGATGAACCTGAAGGATATTATGTTACGTGAAATAAGCCAGACACAGAAGGACAAATACTATATGACACAATTTATATGAGGAATCTAAGACACTCAAACTCACAGAGACAAAAAGGGCTGGGGGGAGAGAGAAACAAGGAGGTATTAGCCAAAGGGTATGAAGTTTCAGGTATGCCAGATGGAAAAGCCCTAGAGATCTACCATATAGCACTGTGCCCATATTGTATCATGTACTTATAAATTATGATAATGGTTTCACAGGTATATACTTATCTCCAAACTTATCAAGTTCTATACATCAAATACGTACAGCTTTTTGTATGTCAATCATACCTCAATAAAGTTGTTTTTAAAAATGAAAAATAAAGAAAAGGACTACAGATCCTACGAACCCTAAGCAGATCTTAAGATACGGTTAACAACTTTCTACCAATGAATTTACAATACAGGAAAAAAGGACAAATTCCTAGAAAAACACTGCAAAAAAAGTTGCCACAAGAAGAAATGGAACACAGAAAAGTTCTGTATGTTAAAAAAAAAAAATGAATCTATATTTTAAAGTCATCTCAAAAAAGGGGAAAGGTGAGGAGGGAACGAGAGAGGAGGGAGGAAAAAGAAGAGGCAGTCTAATCCAGAGCTTGAACACCAAGTCATTGCTCTAAACTAAAAAATCCCATATTTTGTAATCTATGGTGGAAGACCATATAGAGTGCAGTACAACAACAAAGTAGTCAACTCTACTAGAGAAAGCAGCATGTAGTTCAGCCAAATCCATGTCAAATGGCCACAAATTATTGTTTACAAGATAATGTTAATATGCATGGAAAATCAGCGTACCGTTATCTTCCTGACATCACCACATGGAAGAGCCTAGTAAAGTCCATTCATTCAATCACCCCCACAGGCCTAATCTTCATAGAGAACAGTCGATTTATACAGACTACTTCTCGAGGGAAGTCAGCATAGCACAGAGGAAGATTCAAGTTGGACACACTTGTGTCGCTGCCAGTTCTAACCACGTACAAGCTGTGGGATCTAAGGTCACGCCTTGAACCCATGTGAAACTCAAGTTATCGTTTCTGTAAAATGAGGAATAAGTGGTAAACATATATTGAGAGCCTAACATAATCATAGTAGGTAGAAAACAAATGTTAGTTGCCTGCTTTTTGCAAAATCCTTGGTGTCCTATGCCTCTTCCACAATTTGTATGACTTACCAAATCCAGCAGAGTCACTATGACTAAAAAATTAAAACTTGCTCCTAGATGTGCTACCAGTGGTAACCCAAGGGCTGAGAGACTTTAACACCAACCAGAACTCAAAGAAATCAGCCATGGGCTCCACGGTTCCGTTTGTCGGAATACGGGCTCTGGAGCACAATGTAACCTCATTGCTGAGACAACCTGAAATTATTTCTTGAGATTTTGCCAAATCCCGTATTCCAAAATACATACGTATCACCTAAAGATGACCTCTGATACTTAAATCAGATGCGGAAATAGTGCACAAAGGATTTCAAACCTGAAGTATTTGACACCTAAATCCGTTTGCCTCCCCTTGGGTATGTGTGTAGCAAAAGGTGTTTGAAGCTGTTATCTCCAACCTTTCAAGAAAGAGGACAATAATCTCAAATTTACTGATTTTTACCTGTGATGCCAATGTCACCCCTGATCACCAGTGAGCAAAAGACACCTAGATCATTTGGGGAAAATGAGAGAAGTAAAATGCCAGGTTTTGTAGCCTGGTTGGCTGGGGACGGGCACTGAACAAAGTCTTGCTGACAGATCTGCCCCATCAATCAGGCTAATGAGATGGTGACAGCCATATGCAAGCAACACAGGGTGACCAAACACAACTGCACTTGTGAGCCTGGGACTTAACGCACCCAGAAAATCTTGGAGGAAATGGTGGACTCTGGGTCGCTTTGAAATTTCCAGGTCAAAGTAATGATCAGGAATATCTGTATTCACAATTTCATCACAGGGTATTAAAAAAAAAATGATATAAGAGAGTGGAAATGAGAGTAAACACAATTCTTATTCATTACCAGCTATGTTTTTAACAGACTGAGAAAGCATTGACATAACACGAGGCCAGGCAGGTTCCAGAGCTTGACTGATTGACTGACTGACTGACTGACTGAGACAGAATCTCGCTCTGTCACCCAGGCTGGATTGCAGTGGCGCCATCTGCAACCTCCGCTCACTGCAACCTCCACCTCCGGGATTCAAGCAATTCTCATGTCTCAGCCACCCCAGCAGCTGGGATTACAGGCGCGTGCCACCACACCCAGCTAATTTTTGCATTTTTAGTAGACATGGGGTTTCACCATGTTGGCCAGGCTGGTCTCGAACTCCTGACCTCAAGTGAGTCACCCACCTTGGCCTCCCAAAGTGCTGGGATTACAGGCATGAGCCACCACGCCCAGTCCAGAGCTTTATTTATCCAGTTTCTCAGGTTAGCGGTAAGCTCTTTGAGCCTTGCACCCTCCCATCTCCGTATTTTGCCAGACTAGCACCCAGTAGGATTCAATAAATATCTGCTGAAGGAACAAATGGTTCTTGCAGACCGCTAATAGGCTGCAATTCTGGACTATTTTAAAACAATCCAGGCTATTTCAAACTGCAACAAGGATGGCCCTCTTCCTTCCTTTATAATAATGCATAAATATTAAAATCCTGCAAAGATACTGCTCACCATAGTTTTGAATGATGCTACCAAGAAATCTGTGGGGAAAAGCATGCCGTTTTTCTATCAAATTTTATTTTCCCAAACAAACCTGTTAAGTCATGCTATCTCACTTGACAAAATAATCCACGGCAAAGGACTTTTTGTGACCAGAAAGGGCACATCTGACAAGACAGCAGCAACAGGCTACAGGCTCAAGCTTCCGGCCTCTCTCCTTTAGAGAATTCCTGACTGTAGTTACGGGTAAGCCATCCGTCTCTGTGTCTTGTGAAATTACACTCTGGTTCTTACATCTTCCTTTATCTAAGCAATGCATTACCCGTTGCTAGTCTACTTTTAAAAGCTGCAATAGACAACTCCATTTTCTCACTCTTTCCAATTGCCTTTGGAACAGAAACAAAGCATGGCTATTTCAAAAGATGATAGTTTAACAGGAAGGACAATAACACTTTTATAGTAAACCATATCTCTAGAGTGTGGAGTTTTATATAAAAAAAGTTTAATAATGCTACCTACTGTTAAAGTCCTGGATAAAACCCAGGAGAATAACAGCCCTCACTCTTGTAATACTGCAGCTGATGGCCAGTTTAATTAGCTAAATGTAGTAGTGCTTAGCCTGTTTTGCACAGTGCCAAAGTTTGTGCAAAATAATGAAGGCAATGGTTTGCTAAATTTAATAACCTGATTCATCTTATAAAAAATTAACTTTATGACAATGTTTAAATTGAACTAGCTTAACTGCATGGAGATGGCAAGAGTGTGTTCCGAAAAATATTTAAACCTAATAATACCAAGAAAATAAAGAACGACGTTTTAAAGCGATGAGCAGCATCAGTTTTTCTAACACTTGTTACATCAGATCTAATCAGAAAAATGACGTGGCCATGGAGGCTTAATAGCTCACTGTCTTGGGTTTTAAGCTTTCAACAAAAACATTCAAGTTCTACAAAATGGAAAAGGTGCAAAGTAATTGAAATACCTACTTACACTATCTTCCATAGTGGAACAGAGGTCACAAACTGATGATCCGAGGACAAGTCAAGCCCACAGACCTGTTTTGTGTGGCCCACACTTTCTTCCCTTCCCTTCCTTCCGTCCTCCCTCCCTTACTCCTTCCCTCCTTTCTTTCCACCCTTTCTCCTCTTTCCTTCCTTCCTTCCTTCCTTTCTTCCTTCCTTCCTTCCTTCCCTTCCTACCTTCCTTCCTTCCTAATTTGAATTAGTTGCCAGCGTTAAAACACTGGGGAGATCACAGGTCCAAAGCTAGATGTGCAGCTTCTCTGAAAAAGCTTACAGCGGGAGCACACTAGGTCCCCAGTCCCACGTGGTGACAGGTTAGCTGGGAAGCCACTGTTAGCTAAAGATGGGGTTTGAGCTTTCTAGTTGGTCATGTTGGCCATAATCATCACCCGTGCTGCTGGCATTACCCACCACGCTACTGCAGGCACCTGATGCTCAGTGCACACTATCCAGCAAACATCCTTGCTAGAGACATGACTCAAGCCTTACCACAAAACATCCCCAGTCCAAATGTTCACAACTGAATCACTGAATCTCAAAGAACATCTCCCACTGATGTGGCTGAGATTTTATTTAAACCATGTCAAACCCTACTCTGTCAAGCGTGAGAATACTAGGATGCTAGCTATGCCTTGGAAAACCCCACAGTAGCACTTGGCTTTGCATGGACAGAGAAGCACAAGGGCAATAGCTCAGGGATCTGCAGGACCTTGGACCCATGGTGCAAGCTCCTTTGCATTTCACAAATGTCACTGAGTGGCAGCAGAACCTCTGGGCCAAGAACTCCTCTGGAATGAGAGATAAAGATGAAATAGGCAAGCAAAAAGGCAGGGTGCTTGGCAAAAAATAAAAATAAAAATAAAATCAAGGATTGGGGAGCAACTCCGTGTGAATAAATCACATGAATGCAACGGAGATGAAGCTCCACGCAGCAAGCGAAAACTGTGGGACTCCTCAGCAGGCAGCAGGAGCCTGTGGATTCAGGCAGGGAGTAAACGCTATGAGTTATTATTCATATTATTATTTTATCCATTTACGGTACCTCCAGTGGTCACAGTGGACTCGCTCAAGATACTGTGGCCTTGTGACCAGCCAGGAATGGACGAGGTGCCGTCTTATCCTGAGCGGTTCAAGGTATAAGTTAGAAAATCAAGTAGGAAGCAAAAAAATCTACAAAGCCAGTGACCGCCTAAGTCTAGGTGTCCAGGATGCCCCGTGGGCCACTGGTGAGCTCAGCGAGTTGTTTACCCAGACAGGAAACGCAAAGAGAGAAACGGCTTGGGCGTGGTGGTGGAGCGCATCGGAGCAGGCAGCCGCACCCCGTGAGACTCACTGGTAGGTTGGACAGGTGGGGATAGAGTCACCCACAGAATCCTCAGGCACAAAAAACATCAAGGTGGGAACCCTGGCCCCTCAAATACTGACAAAGCTCCCACGGAAGTAGGAGCTAAGAAAAAGGCAGCTTCTTTCCGCGATGCCAGGAAGGTTCCTTCTGGTTTAAGTTTTTTAATTTTCTCCCTATTGTGGATGTACTTGGGCAGTGTCCCCATTTACTGTAAATTATGGTTTTAATTATCATTTTTATCAAGGTGCCCAAAGGAGTTGGGGCTTACAATATCCGTAATTTCTAATGGCTTGTTATTATTAATTTATAATTGTGAAACACTGGGGACAAATGTTACTCGTAACAGGGCACAATTAAAAGGCCACAGAGATGCTGATTTCCAGCCCCCTCCAGCCCTGCCCTACAAACATAGCACTCAAATGATCCTTAGGAACAAATCAACAAGTTGCAGAATCTTCCAGCACACATCTTCTCCCTCCCTGGAGATCTGCCATTGTGTATAGAGCAAAAAGATAGGCCTAACGTCTTTCAGCTTGGGTTAGATTTGGGGACAATTCAAATGTGGGACTGTTTTTGTATTCACAAATTACCAGCTTTAAGGACGAGAGCTTTTCCTATACCCTCCTAAAAGTAGGAAGACCACACTTTCCAAACTAATCCGATTAATGTAAATGAAATTACAGTGACATGACATTGACAATGATCCTGAAATCCAACTCCCCCACAGGCACTTCCAGATGAAGTTCTAAGACGTACATTCATCACGCCTATACGCTCAACGCCACATCTGCAATGACTAGATAATCCATACCGCTATTTCCATAGCTACTTTAATTACCTGAATGATCATATTTACCTCCCACGCCATTTCAATTACATAGTTCTGAGTTCCAAAGCGTTAGAGATCGCGCTTACTAAACACGATCCACAGCTGCCAACTCTTAAGAAATTACAAAACTACACAGGTCTCTCTAGAGAAAAATAAGTCATAGCCAGCCCTGCTTTTTAAATGTATGTGTTATATACATCGAGCAACAGATCCCTACAGAGCTTCCTGAATAGCCCTAATAACATAAATACCTCTCAAATATATTTATCAAAAAAAAAGATACCAATTCAAGAAGTGGGAAATGGGTCAGTTCACGTGGAATATCTTTAAAATACACCAGGCTGCATCTGCATGCTTTGGACAGTACAAGGCTGAGGCCGTAATGTTTTCTAAAGCTGTGCAATAAATCCCAGTTCACTGTATGAGATCTCTTGAGAGGCAAGACTGACCCCAGGATGGCTACTGGTGCTGCCACTGTGCTAGGTGAATAAGTTCTCATTTCACCTGCCAGCGACAGCCCTGGTTAGGAATGAGTGACAAAAGTGCCCAAAGATTACAATTCACATGGTCTTCGACAGGCAAATGCAGACAGATTCTATACAGGCAACTACATCGAGCAGCATTCCTGTCGGTAAAGATGTGGGGGAACCAGGCAACTTCATAGATTAATGAGGGAGGGGGGATTGGAAATGGCTTAACATATTTGGGGGCAGTTGGGACATGGCTGTCACATTTGAAGTGGACATGCTCCTTGACCCAGCTACAACCAGAAATCTATCCTACCAATAGACTTGCTGACACGAGCAAATACGTGGGCGGAATATTCAGTACAGCATCATCTACAACAGACTGCAATCAACCAAAATGTTTTATCAATTAGGTTAAATAAAGC
Organism: Piliocolobus tephrosceles; assembly: GCF_002776525.5. Classification (NCBI taxonomy): domain Eukaryota; kingdom Metazoa; phylum Chordata; class Mammalia; order Primates; family Cercopithecidae; genus Piliocolobus; species Piliocolobus tephrosceles. The sequence goes on along the minus strand of NC_045450.1, from coordinate 62,868,945 downwards.
ATATTGCATGAATAGGACCAAATACTGTATTGCACCTAAAAAGAGTGAGGAGAAATGATCTGGAGATGCCAGGAAACATATCCGCATTATAATATTAAGAAAAAAAGTCAAAGTACTGAACAGCGTGCACATAAGACACAAAGTGGTTAAACAGGTGCCAACATTGATTACTGCAGGAAAGAGTTATCAGTTGGGGGCAGGAAAACTTCTTCTGCATTTCATAATGTCGACGCTACTTCAAATTTTAGCACATGCATACACGCCTGCTTTAGGAAAAAACTAAAAGTAACAAACCAAATGCTATCTAATTGATAATTCATGGGCCTTTATGAATTTTAATACACAGCAAACAAGGCAAGTGAGAAAAAAAGGGAGGAGCCTATTTCTATTCCAAACAAGGTATTTCCGGAGCATCCTGATTTATAGAGAGGATGCTGTAATATCCAGGTAAGGAGGAGAACTTGGGAGTGTTACTCGTGGCTGGGTACTACACCACGTGCTTTATGAAACATATTAATTCTAAGGCGTTCTCTACAGACACCCTATAAACACTGTCATTGTCATTTCACATAAGAGAAAAACCACGGATCTCCAATGTTAAAGAACTCACAAGATCAGAGGGCAAAAAAGGGGGAGAACCCCAATGGGCATTATAGCCTGAGTTCAAGCAGGTGTACCCCACCATCAGGCCCCCCAAATTACCGCGATCACCATGTGACCGTGGATTTGTGATATTGTGATACAGTGAGAAACACATATTGGGTTTTCATCCAGGTTCCTGGCACAGGGCTCCTAAAATCCTTGAAATTGGCCAGGCGCAGGGTCTCATGCCTGTAATCCTAGCACTTTGGGAGGCTGAGGAAAGAGGATCAGTTAAACCCAAGGGTTTGAGAACAGCCTGGGCAACATAGTGAGATCCCATCTCTAAAAAAAAAAAAAAAATAGTGGAGCACAGCGCCATGCACCTGCAGTCCCAGTTACTCAGGAGGCTGATGTGGGAGGATCACTTGAGCCCAGAAGTTGGAGGCTGCAGTGAGCCATGACTGCACCACTACACTCCAGCCTGGGTGGGTGACAGAGCGAGACCCTGTATAAAAAAACAAAAACCTTTGAAATTTTCTGAGCAATATGGGTGAAGGGAGTGTCTTGTATTAGTCATGATTAGAGAATTGGATCCCCCACATTCCCTACCTTAGGGGAAGGGGAGGGGCTGGAGATTGTCTTAATCACCAATGGCCAGTGATTTAAGTAATCATGCCCAGGGTAACAAAACCTCCCTAAGAATCCTAAACGGCCAGGCACAGTGGCTGACACCTGTAATCCCAGCACTTTGGGAGGCTGAGGCAGGAGGATCGCTTGAGCTTTGGAGTTCAAGACCAGCCTGGATGACATATTGAGACCTCGTCTCTACTAAACAAAACAAAACAAAACAAAAAAACTTAGCCAGGCACGGTGGTGTATGACTGTAGTCCCAGCTATTCAGGAGGCTGAGGCAGGAGGATGGCTTTAGCCTGGGAGGTCCTGGCTGCAATGAGCCATGATTGCATGATTGCACCACTGCACTCCAGCCTGGGCAACAGAGCGAGACCCTATCTCAAAACAACAAGGAAAAAAACCCTCAACAATAGGGTTTGGAGAGCTTCCAGATTGCTGAGCGTGTGGTGCCTAGAGAGGGGCATGCTGGGAGAGGGTATGGAAGCTCCAAATCCCTTCCCCATGCCTGGCCCTATGTACCGCTTCATCTGTATTCTTCGTAATATCCTTTATCATAAACAGGTAAACATAAGTAAATATTTCCCTGAGTTTTATGAGCCATTATAGCAAATTATCAAACCTGAGGAGATGATCATGGGAACCCCAATGTGTAAAGTGGGTCAGAACTGCATGTGATAATCTTGAACTTGCTACTGGCATTTGAAATAGGGGACGATCCTGTAGGACTGAGTCCTCAACCATGGGGTCTGTGCTGACTCTGGGTCTTAGTGTCAAAACGGAACTGTAGGACACCGAACTGGGGTCCAGAAAATTGGAGAATTACTTAAAATGAGGGAACACTCCACACATTTGGCATGGGAAGGGCTCTGTACGACAGAAGAGGAAGACACAGTGTTTCCTACCTTTAGGGTTAAGAGCACACACTAAAAGCAGCTCCTTGAGGCAGAAGAAACCAGCCTGGAATGCCCCCATCAGCCTCACACCCCGCAGGGTCTTGACTGTCTGTCAAATACGATTCATGGGATTTGTTATCTATTCTCTGTGGATATTATGAGATATATGCTTCTCATATGTGAACATGCTTGGCATGTGTATAACATAAGTTAAACGAAAGAGGGAGAAGTGGTCCAAACGCCACCTGTTTCATCAAAAGCCTACCAGTGCTCCCTTCAGTGTGATCCCACCAACGTACAGAATTGAGGTCTCTTCGGCTACTGGATTACATAAACCCACCTGCTTTATGGAATCCCTCCCCAAACTGTGATGCATTGGCAAATGTTTTTCTCTCTTACTTGATATTTCATCTTGGGGCTCAGAATTAACACTGTCCTTTGCTTTTCCAAACATTTATCTGTAAAGGCTGTGAGATGGGATCACTAATCCACAGGAATAAAAGTTTTTATCTATATTCTTCCAAGGTCAATAGTTTACAATTGCAGACTTAATTTAACCCGACTTCTATACTTCCAAACAGTAAAAAACGATCTTAACAGCATGACTGCTACAAGTTATACTTAATTGTTTTTTCTTTAATTTCCAAAAATCTTCACTGTCAAACTTTAAAGAACCAACTGTATTAATGTCCAATGCAAAGGCCAGCCAGGCACAGTGGCTCATAGTATAATCCCAGTAGTTTAGGAGGCCAAGGTGGGAGGATCACTTGAGCTTAGAAATTTGAGGTTACAGTGAGCTACGGTCGTGCCACTGCCCTCTAGCCTGAGTGATGGAGCAGATTTCTGTCTCAAAAAAAAAAAAAAAAAACCATAAAGACCCTTCACCAATAAAAAGAAAGTGACACCATATGAAATTTTTTTAAAAAAAAAACACATGGCACTTTTTTTTTTTTTTTTTTTTTTTTTGAGAGGGAGTCTTGCTCTGTCGCCCAGGCTGGAGTGCAGTGCCGGATCTCAGCTCACTGCAAGCTCCGCCTCCCGGGTTCACGCCATTCTCCCGCCTCAGCCTCCCGAGTAGCTGGGACTACAGGCGCCGCCACCTCGCCCGGCTAATTTTTTTTTTTTTGTATTTTTAGTAGAGACGGGGTTTCACCGTGTTAGCCAGGATGATCTCGATCTCCTGACCTCATGATCCACCCGACTCGGCCTCCCAAAGTGCTGGGATTACAGGCGTGAGCCACTGCGCCCCACCAACATGGCACTTTTTTGTTTTATTTATTTATTTATTTATTTATTTATTTATTTATTTATTTATTTATTTATTTATTTTTTGAGACAGAGTCTCGCTCTGTCGCCCAGGCTGGAGTGCAGTGGCACGATCTGGGCTCACTGCAAGCTCCGCCTCCCGGGTTCACGCCATTCTCCTGCCTCAGCCTCCCCAGTAGCTGGGACTACAGGCGCCCGCCACCTCGCCCGGCTCGTTTTTTGTATTCTTTTTAGTAGAGACGGAGTTTCACCGTGTTAGCCAGGATGGTCTCGATCTCATGACCTCGTGATCCGCCCGTCTCGGCCTCCCAAAGTGCTGGGATTACAGGCTTGAGCCACCGCGCCCGGCCAACATGCCACTTTTATAAACTTGTCTGAGAACCCTAGGAAGAAAAATAAAACAGGACAAAATAAAAAATAGATGCCTCCTTAAAAAAAAAAAAAAAAAGTAACGGAGCTTTTTAGAGGCAGAGACCCCTGTGTCTTTTAAAGGCTCTCAACAAGATACAGCTCTTTGGCTCCCTTTCTTGTTAACACAAGAAAGTAACAATTGCTCCATAATTCCACCCCCTGCACGTGCTGTCTGGCCCAAGTTTATGTTCTTCAGAGGGCAATTATTTTGTTAAGTAACCAATGACATAGGCATGTGCACACATGGGCACACACACAGCCATGGTCTCACTTGGTATAATTCTGTCCTCACACTCATATCTACTAAGAGAACCAAAGTGTTTCTGGGTGTTTAGAAGTGGAAAGATTTATCCTGAAGTTTGGCCTTTTTTATTTTGAAGAATTAATTTATAGCCACTTCAAGAGGAGAAGGGAACCCAACTCTGAATTTGCAAGCACGCTATATTCTATTACTGAATATGTTTCATTGTTTTCACAGCTGGAACAGGATTTCCTTTCACCACTGAGGTCTCCATTACTCTTTCTCATCTGCTCGAGACAGGGTTCTTTATGATTTAGAGCAAGCAGACCAGCCACCAAGATCCAATACCCACACACTCATCCAGAGAGACCCCCGTTCTTTGACTTTCTTAATGGCCACAAGGGCTGTGAGTCCTCTTGGCAACAGAGTTTCCACTCTTGTCAATTAAGAAGTGGTTAGGAGGCAGTTGTTTAGAAGAGAAAAATTAAAAAGAAAAAAAAGACCTTCATTCCATTGTGAGCTCCCAGAAATGAAAAAACGGCCGCATCCTGCACCGTCCACGTGGACAATGTGCTACCTTTCTAATTCAAGCACCCTTTTTTTAAAAAAAAAAAAAAAAAAAAAAAAAAAAGGGAAAATTCAGATCGACCTTGGCTCTCACCATTAAAAAAGTGAAAAGTGGTATATTACTTTGCCTCTTGAAAAGATTAAATTCTTTATGCTCCCAAAGTAACGTGGAAGTGCTCAAAACACAATGTTGAGAAAATTCAGCAGTTTTTTGAGGCTCACTTTTAAAGTGACCAAATTGACTTTTCATTCTCCATCGCTTGTAACTTTTTAAGATGCAACTTTCCAAAAATATGACTGAAATTCAGGCTTCGAAGCTACATCAATGGCCAGAGTTCCACTAACTTTGTGCTCTGTGGGCTCACCATGACCTTGCCTAAAATCAATGACTCCTCCAACTCCAAACTGGACTTTTATTATGATTGATTAGGAAGTGGTGCTCAAAACCTAAAATAAAGAGGCAAAATGTAAAAAAACTTTAAAGCAAATCAAGTTTAATAGAGAAACACCTAATTAAAGGATAATCCTTACCCTGCAGTTGCTTTTTTAAAAGTATCTCTGATAAACTATGTAACCAGATCACTATCTTAGATATCTTTAATATAATTACTTTTTAAAGTTTTGTAAAATCTAACAGTGGCTTGTGTGTGTTTGTTGCTATTGTTGTTTTGGTCTTAAAAAAAAAAGAAATAATGCTGACACCATCTCAATTCAAATTGATAACATATAAAGCAAGCCCTAAGTTTCTGCTTCTGTGAGTTTTCTTGCAGTGGTCAAATATCCACAACAGTCCCGCACGGAAGGCATGGGAAATGCTAGCTTTAAAAAGAGGAAGTAAATCATGCTCTTCACCTCACTTCTTTCACATGCCAGGATGCACGAAACAAAACACAGGGAATCATTGTTATTTTGACCTTTTTGGTTATAACACATTCAGTGATTACAGCAGCCAGGTTCCCACAGGGCATGCAATTGGTAAAAGCAATTCTCCATCAATTTTTATGCTATCTGAGAAGCCATCTGAGCTTGAATAAAATCAGACTCCGAAGGGAGAGAGGGGAAGGAGTTTTTCATTTGATCACACTTTGTTTGGGGATACCATGACGAAAATTGGTGAAATACACCTATTTTAAAATCTATACCTCTCCCGAAACGTGTAATGTAACCATCAGCTGTGATCAGGCACCTGCTTGTGTGAATGTGAGTGATGCACAGAGCGGCTTCCAGCTGAAGCTGATTTTGCATAACTTCTGGAGACTTTTACAGCTGTAAATTTGTGTTTCATTCCCCTCACCCCGCTGCTGCTTCTGGGCCTAAAAGAGGGTCTTGGTAGGATCCCAAACATAGGAAATGTGAACAATTTGTGATGAGGATCAATTTAAATTCAAAAAAGAGAAACAGAGACAGAAAAAGCTCTGAGTTGGTGAAGGCTTTGGAACCCTAACAGAGGATTCCAACTCGCATGGCTTGCCAGGAAGGAGGTCTTGTCAGCAGTGGGAGCCTAAGCACCTGGGGAGCAAGTACTCTCCAAAAGATCCCAATAGAGATTCTCCTTCCTAGAGTAGACAGCTTAAGGAAGCATGTGCAACCAGAATTTTCATTTGGCTCAAACATGCAGGCTGCCCCTAAGCACACACCATTTTAGCACACACCATTTCAAAGTCTTTACTAGGGCAAGGTGGACTTGATTTTCTTCAGTGCTTTAAGACAGATATGGAAAAGGAAATAAAGTCAACATGAAACCAAAGAATTGCTTGGAAGTGAAACAGATCAGAAGTCTTACGATTGTTATGAGCTGAATTGCTCCCCTGCCATCCCAAACTCATACACTGAAGCCCTAACCCCCAACGTGACTACACTTGGAGATGGGGCCTTTATGGGCATAATGAAGGATAATTGAGGTCACAATAGGGGAGCCCTACTCCAATAGGATTGGTGTCCTTATGTAAAGGGGAAACGTGGACACAGCACATAGTGAGGAGACTATGTGAACATGACGAAGCCCACTGAGATGGTTAATATTGAATGTCAACTTGATTGGATTGAAGGATACAAGGTACTGTTCCTGGGTGTGTCTGTGAGGGTGTTTCCAGAGGAGGTTAACATTTGAGTCAGTGGATAGAGAGAGGTAGACCCACCCTCAATCTGGGTAGATACCACCTAATCAGCTGCCAGCCAGGCAAGAGAAAAGCAGGCAGGAGAAGATGAAAGAGCAGACTTGCTGAGTCTTCCAGCCTTCACCTTTCTCCCATGCTGGATGCTTCCTGCCCTTGAACATCAGACTCCAAGTTCTTCAGCTTTTGGACTCTTGGACTTACACCAGTGGTTTGCCAGGGGCTCTTGAGGCCTTTGACCACAGCCTGAAGGCTACACTGTTGGCTTCTCTACTTTTGAGGTTTGAGGACTCAAACTGGCTTCCTTGCACTGAAGAAAATTAGGTCCACCTTGCCCTAATAAAGACTTTAAAATGGTGTGTGCTTAGGGGCAGCCTGCATGTTTGAGCCAAATAAATAGATGGCCTATTGTAGGACTTCACCTTGTGACTGTGGGAGTCAATACTCCTTAATAAACTCCCCTTCATATGTATTAATACATCTATCCTATTCTGCCCCTTTAGAGAACCCTAATACACCCATCTATACGCCAAGGAGAGAGGCCTGCAATAGGTATCTCCTCCCAGTCCTCAGAAGGAATCAACCCTACCAACACCTTGACTTCAACCTTCTGGCCTACAGAACTGTGAGATAATACATTTTAGCTGTTTAAGCCACCCAATTCATGGAGCTTTGTTACAGCAGCTCTGGCAAACTAATAGACTTCACTTCCATGGTCCTCAGTTTCCTCATCTGTGAAAGGGAAATAAGATGTACTCTTACGAGCTGTTACGAAAATCAAATAAGGTAACTGCAGAGCTCTTGGCAAGCAGCAGATTCTTATTAAAAGAATTATTTCAAATTTTAATTATTAAAAGAATTATCTTTGCCATTAAAAGTAATGGCAGGCCAGGCACAGTGGCTCACTCCTGTAATCCCAGAACTCTGGTAGGTCAAAGTGGGCGGATTTCTTGAGGTCAGGAGTTTGAGACCGGCCTGGCCGATATAGCAAAACCCCACCTCTACTAAAAATGCCAAAATTAGCCGGGCATGGTAGTGTGTACCTGTAATCCCAGCTATTGGGAGGCTGAGGCAGGAGAATTGCTTGAACCTGGGAGGCAGTGGTTGCAGTGAGCTGAGATCGTGCCACTACACTCCAGTCTGGGCAACAGAGTAAAGCTCTGTCTCAAAAAAAAAAAAAAAAAATAGTAATGGCAAAAACCACTTTTCCACTACCGTAATAATACATCAGGCTATCAGGTTTATTATTACTACATTAGCTAAAAGGCTCTCCATGTGAGCTGTATCTCAGATTCTCCTACGGACACCTAAAAACGTGTACTGAAGACTGAATAGAATAAATGAATCTTAACTTCTCTAGCTATGCTATTTAACTATTAATCATTGGTGCCCCAACCACTACCAAAAACTATTTAGAACAGCTTGTAATAGACAACTGCATACAACCCAGGGTTTTCAAATAACACAATAATCAGTGGTAAGACTGACAAGTTGCCTGAGGCAAGAGGCAGGTGGGACATTTCTTAGAGGTGTAACTGTTCTATTATGTTGACTGGCGTGGTGGTTTATGTGTGTGTACACACTTGTCAAGATCTTCATTGGTATAAGTTAAATGTATGGGTTTTACTATATGTAAATTATGCTTCAAAAAGTTGATTTTTTTTTTTAAGTGAAAATGTGTCCCCATGTTAAGAAAAAGAAAGCTGATCCAGAACATGAAGTGGGCTGGTTACTTAAACATTTTAATGTCTAAAGTTCTGAGCTTCCTGGCAACCAAGGTAAGAAAAGGAAATATAATACTTTATAATGTCCTCCTCATTAAACAACCACCACCACCAAAAAAAAAAAAAAAAAAAAAAAAAAACAGCATAGCAATTCTTTTGGAAGAATGAGCTTTGTTTTCTTAATAATTCTGAAAACTTATTAGAGGAATCCTTATGTAGGAAACATGCTAACAGAATAAACCGGGGGTTGCCAAACTTTTTCTGTAAAGGGCAAGAGAGTAAACATAAATATAGTAAATAAACACAGTAAATATCTTATGCTTTGCTGGCTATAGGGCCTCACAGCTACTCAATTCTGCTGTTATAATGTGAAAGCAGCCATGGAGAATATGTAAATGATGAGCATCCTATGTTCCAATAAAACCTGATTTCCAGAAGTGGGCCTCAGGGGAGCTGGATTTGGTCCACGTGCCATAATGTGACCCTTGGAACAGACAATATCCTTTTAACATTCAGTTCTAAACTGACCTGAAGCAAAACAAGAACTAAAGACATGAAGATGACCTTGACCTGTAGATTTTCACTGCAAGAAAATGTGAATAATTATAACAGCAAGTTCAGAACCCATGTGGATAGTAACCACAGAAAATTTAATTTTAGACAATTTACAAGTTTCTGTGAAAGCAGATATAAAGAGAATCTCATTAAAACAAATATAAAAAAAAAAGTTCTAAGTATTCAATATGCATCAAAATCTTATTACACAGTTTGTTTCACCCAGAATTTCATTCCGTCTACTAAAGCTACATTGGCTTTTCATTGCAAAGCTGGATGTTTAAACTACATCCTGCCTCTCCTTTTTTGTGTAAAATTGACAAATGTGTTGTTTTTGGATTCTAGAATTCTGGGGAAAGCCAACCTAAATGAATTAAGATGACTAATGTGTTGATTCTGTTTCCAGTCCAACAAAATGTTAATGTAAGACTCCATGTCATATGATGCTCCGTGTTTTAGTTCATATTTAACATCGACTATTGAATAAGGCAGTTTCTAAGTAAATTACTAAGCTAAAAATATTCCTTCAACGTAGCAAGAACTCTATCTTGTTTAAATAAGTGGAAATTTGAACATCTTTGCTCAGATCAGCCTAAATAAGAAATTAGAAAAATTGTAAACCTCCATTACAGTCAAGAGTATTGACTCCGTCTTTCTGCGGAAAATAGCACAATATTGTATATCAGGGAAAACAATTTATTTATTTAAAGTTATTCACCCACAATCATGATTTCACACAAAGTTCTTCCTACATACAACACTTGCACAAGACGATGCTTTTCTGGCATACTTGAGGAATCACATCCAAGGTGAAGGACCACTAAGATACCACAAATATAACTGTGAGAATGACAAGTGTTTTTGAATACCCAGCTACTACGAAGTAACTAGCATTCCTAGTTCTTTTGCAGCTTGATAATGTTTTTACAAATGTTTTCACTGCATTAACTTAACATTTGGCTGAGGAGTTCCTGTGGCTATAACACACTGCTGCACAGCTTTGTTTTAAGTAAACCAACATTAGTTTTTCATTACATAATACTTGGGTAATTTCTGTTTCCACAGAGACAGTAACTACTTCGCTTTTTAAAAAGCTGTTGAAAGTGTTGCAAAGCCTCAATTCAATTCCATAAATATTGACCATGTTGCTTCCACGAATAAGACGCTTAGATGCTCACCTAATTCTAATAGCAAATATTTCTAGTTTTCTTAAACTAATTATATTTATTGACTACCAAAGGAGGCATTTTAACAATTACCTTCAGTGTGAAAATCAAATCTGTTAGGAGATAATAAAATGAAGGAAATCAATTAGGGAGCACCGTCTTTAAAAAAAAAAAAAAGAAAAGAAATTTAAAATTTTATAAGGAAGAATTTAGAAATCCAGAGCCTAGAAATGGAAACTACATAGAATATATGTATTTTGCCCCTAGCTTTTAGATTCAACTATGACAGGCTGTCAGTAACTGAATTTTTTTTCATTACCTGCCAGTTATTTAGGAAATTTCCATTGTTTAGCACCATATAATTCTGAAATCAATAATACATTATTAATTACAAACTGACAAACTTCTATCAAAAAATAACCATCACAATGAAAAGGTAACAAATATTTCTATGCATATTTTTATTCCTAACCCTATGCAATGAATTTTTATGAAAAAACAGACTCTCCAAAGCAAGTATGTGTATTTAATGGAAGTATGTGTACTTAACTGCTACTCATAATTACAAATTCCTGAAAAGTGTAAGGATTTCTTAATTCAGTGACTATGAACTATCCTTTCCTCCCTCACAAAATTGTACACAAATGCCTTGCTAGGAATACATTTCTTTTTATTTTTCCAGTGTGGAATGGGGCCAGAGGTTCCACTACATTCTCAAAGGTGTACAGGATGCAAAAAAAAAAAAAAAAAAAAAAAAATGTGGGAGGTCAGGGGGTTGACATCCAGTGGTCTGGAATCTTTTTATAGATAAACAGAAGTGTTGTCTACTTGACAAAACAGAGGCCCAGAACATGTCCATTCGTACAGTCATACCATCTCCCACTGGAAATGGACTTTAACCACTCAAAAGCCCTGCTCGGCATTTAAATTGCCTCTGCAACATCCTCACTAAGCAGCCACCAAGCTGTGCTTAAACACCTTTGCAATTCGAACCCACTTGCTCAAGGCAGCTTGCTCTGTGATCCAAAGCAGGCAGTACCTCGCCTTGGTTCCTAATGTCTGATGATAACGAGGCAGAAGAACAATTACTTCTGAAAAGCACTCTCCATAAGAAAGTAAGCTGCATGTGGGCAGGAGCACTTTGTTCACTGCTGTTATTACCAGGTCCTAGAGCAGAGCTGAGTTACATAGTGGGACCTCAGGAAACACCTGTTTCTTTCTAATGACTTGTTGAATGATTGCTATGCACCTGGATAGCATCAATGATGAAAAGCAGCATCTCTTTTATAGCACAGTTGCTATGGGGTGAATTGTGTCCCCCCAAAAAGATACATTGAAGTCCTAAGCCAAGTACCTCAGAATGTGACCTTTCTTGGAAACAGGGCCTTTGCAAAGGTCATTGAGTTAAACTGAGGGCATTAAGGTGGGCTCTCACCCAGTAAAACTGTCACCCTTAGAAGAAGAAGAGATCAGAACACAGAGACAGACAGGAATAGAGGGAAGGTGATGTGAAAAGATACAGGGAGAATGGCTTGTGCAGATGGAGGCAGAGACTGGAATTACCCTGCCACAAGCCAATGAACAACTAGGGCTACCAGAAGCTGAAAGAGGCAAGGAAGGGTCCTTCCCTACACATTTTAAAGGGAGTACGGCCCTACCAACACCTTGATTTCAGACTTCTAGCCTCCAGAACTTGGAAACAATAAATTTCTGTTGTCCTAAGCCAGCCAGTTTGTGGTACTTTCCTACAGTAGCCCCAGAAAACTAATACCACAGCAGATAAGGCTAAAGCCCCAGAATTCATCAAACTGGGACTCATTTATATTCCCATCAGAGATTTTAACTGTAAGGATACCCCGTGGTAGACTCTGCTTACTCTTAAGAGACCTGAGCATGGTGCAAGGGGTGGACTGTATCGGGCACCTTTCATGCACCACTTCAAATTCTCACAGGTCCATTTTACTGAAACTACTGTTACAACCACAGTTCCATGCAGTTTTCAACCAACTTCATACAAATGCAACCAGATGGCCACACCTGGGGCTACAATATGGATCTCCCCGCATTCCCGTCCTAGAGATTCTCTGACTCTGCAGCACGGGATGCCTACAGGAACCTGCTTGGCACTTGCACATGTGCAAACCCAAAATCCTGGGACATCAAAACTTACAGGACCCCCCTGTCCAATGGGGTCAGAAGTCGATGGATAAATGTCCTTTATTCTGCAGGCAGAGAGCAATGAGGTGCACTTCATAAAGCACCTGGAGTTGAGCACTAGATGTCTCTAGCAATGACTAACTAAAACACCGATTTTTATATTGCCTCTCCTTCCTTCCTGAATTCTCCCACCCCTGTCTCTTTGTAATCACATCCCAAATTACGCACAAATACGTCTTTTTCTCTGGTTCTGTTTTTGGAGGAACCTAAGGTAAGACAAAGACCTCTTAAAACATTTCAATACAGAAAACTTACTCTCTACTTTTATTTATTTATGTATTTAGAGATGGAGTCTCACTCTGTCGCCCAGGCTGGAGTGCAGTGGCGCAGTCTCAGCTCACTGCAACCGCTGCCTCTTGGGTTCAAGCAATTCTCCTGCCTCAGCCTCCTGAGTAGCTGGGATTACAGGCGCCTGCCACTATACCCAGCTAATTTTTTGTATTTTCAGTAGAGACGGGGTTTCACCATGTTGGCTAGGCTGGTCTTGAGCCCCTGACCTCATGATTCGCCCGCCTCGGCCTCCCAAAGTGCTGGGATTATAGGCACGAGCAACAGTGCCAGGCCTACTGTCTACTTTTTATACAATGTGAATCATTAGAAAAGCAACACCCTTTCCCCAACCCCCACCCCCCCATTTAATCAGTTAAATGCTGCCTCCTTGCAGAATTCTATCCATTGGTCCTGGTTCTGTCCCTTGAAGAACACTAGGATTATCTCTCTCCTAGATAGCTACTGAGAAAACTAATTTACATAAATCTTTTCTTCTACCAACTAACCAACCATTCACTCTTCCTTTAAGGGTTGCTCCTAGGACATGACTCGATGGCTTTGCCATCCTTTAGCCTGTCGGTGCGCCACCCCTAAATGAACAAGATATTCTAGATACGATCTGATTGGTGGGACTGTTTATCTTTCTTTACAACAAACCATGAAGGTTTCAACCACCCAGAGGTATAAACGGGTTGTCTGCATCAGAGGCCTTGTTGCAAATGTTAAGAGTTGCAAGAAACAGTTGCATGGTGGGGGACATCTTTGAGCAGCTGTAGGTAATACAGATGCTACATGATGATTGCAATTCAGAAGCCCCATTTTCAGCGTTTGCTCCCCTCTCACATCCGTGGAGTGGCGCATTAAGCACTTCACTGGGGCTCTCCCGCAGCGTGCTGCACATGGTCCTTGAAAGCTTGATTACGGTCTACAGCAGTTGGGTGATTGCTACCGAAGGCAGGCAGATGCCTGGCGACTTCTCAGGGTGAGCTGTCCCCAGTGTGTTTTATTACCATGCAGGAAGGAAAGATAAGGAATTAAAAAAATTCTCTTTCAAAAGATATGGATTCTTATCAGACTTTTATTTCTTAGTAAAGAAAGAAACCCAGAGACATTTGTTCTTTAATTTTCTCTGTTCTCTCACATGGAAGTTAGGAAGAATTTGCACTCAGGTCCCACTGAAAGGTAAGTGCCAGATTCACTCCTCTCTTCCTTTCCCTTTTGGTTTTCACATCCGTATTAACCACATCACGAGCACAGGTTTACTGCTCAACTGAGTTGTACTGAAGCATTACAAAAAAAAACAAAACAAATCAGTTGCGTGTTTTAAATGTCCGTTGGCAAGCATAATAGCATGGCTCTTCATCTGAGAAATAAATTTAATTAAATTAAAAAGAAGTAAGTCATTGAAGACACAATAATTAAACAGCAGACTGTGTTGTCAGCAAAACCGTGCTGGCTCTTGAAGGATTATCAGAGGGACTGGCGTTGCTACACGATGTTTTGTGACTTTTCTGCAGCCCTACCATCCGCTCTCCTGAAGAGGATGGAGTGAGCCATTCAGACAGTTGGCCATGAACAATCTGCTAGACAACTTTCCTCACTACATCCATTCAGAAGCTGATCAGAAGAATTCCCATTTCAACTGAGCGAGGTTCTGTCTCCTTTGAACAATGGCTTGCCCACCCACTCTGTTCCTTTCACTTCTTCTTGTGCTGTTTGTGATGTCCACACACTACGCATAAGACTTGGTTCTAAACAGACATGGAAAAAGACCTGCCTTCATCTATCAATTCTATTAAGAATACAGATACTGCTCAAGTAGAGCACATAGAACCATAGCTTTGCAAAAACCTTTTATTACCTGTTGACAATTTTGCACACTACCCAAGAGCTGTCAAATAAAACAGGCCAATGTTTATCAAACCCCAAAGTGGAATACAGACCACAAAAACTTTAGAATCCCTCAGCAGACTGCTTCAATAATCTAAAATTCAAGCAAACCCTTTTTCCCTGTTTCATACAGCGTGCATCTTAACCCAGCACCTTTTAACCTACTAAGAAAAACTGTAATTCCCTCTGTGTTGGCAAACACATGAAGTCATCCACAAGAAGAAAAGAAGAACTTGGTCCTAGACACAAAACAATAAGTGAGGAAATTCCTCATGAACAAACTCAAGTGGTCAGACACCACACTAGTTGCTTTCATTCCACCTTATCGAATTCTCACAACTCTATCATGCTGATGTCATGGTTCCCATTTTACAGATGAGGAAACTGAGACTCAGGGGTGAAGAATACTGTGCCAAGCCCCAGAGTTGGCAAGCTGGAAAGTATAGACGTCAAAACAGCATGTCTAGTTATCAGAGGGTGAGGATTCACAATCCAAAAGAAAACTAGGGGGTGGAAACACGTTTACGGTGCAGTCTGATTTCCCAAGGCACCATAACTGTCATCACTCTCTTATTGGTTGCATGAGGCAAAAGGCATCTTCTCCATTTCAGATGTGTCTTTCTGGGTTAAGGGATCTCCATTTGCATTAACATCCCTGACCCCCTCTGCCACTCATTCATTCCTGCTCAAGGGAGCTGATTCAACTGATGTTGTGAATGGTATGTGAATGTTAATTTCAGCAGTGAGAACCGGGCACACGTAGCCCTGCCTCTCCTCCCCTCTTATAGAGAGCACACACCCTGCTCTACTGCACTGTCTTGAGCATGTTGCAGGAGTGGGGTCTGCCCTCTGGGAAGGTCTGGTCTGACCTAGCACTGACCCACTACCCTGTCTAATTGTGGTGGTCAGGATTAGAAGGCCCACCAGCTCACACAGCTATACATATTCTCCAGTATCAGCTTCATGAATGACTCAGGTGATGTTTTAGTCTTGCATTTGCCTAATGGGTGGTCTTACTACTCAGTTAGGTAGTAACTTGGGAAAGGGAAAGTGTGTTATTTGATAGTCCTCTCCAAACCCCAACATCTCTTTACAGGTTAACAAACCAACCTGTGCTTGGATTTCTCTAGTGAGCGTAAAAAGCTCTGTGTTCCTCAAGTCTCTGTAATTTCAGAACAGCATGGCTATACATTTCATTTCAGTTTAAAACTCATAAACGGATGTGATATGACAGCCCTTTATTAGGTTTTGTCCTCTAGATTCGAAAGAGCTCACAAGCCACGTGATGAAGACTAGATCCAGTAAGGTCTAAAGAGAGAGACGTGAGTCAATGAACACCAAAGCATACACTCAGGAAACAGCATCCTTTGCTCGCCCTATCTTGGGAATCAAATAAGCCTATTAGGAATCTGAATCTATATTACAAGCAAATACTTTTTTTCCAGCTACACGTTATTCCTCGTTTCCCTGTATCACAATAATTTTTTAAAAGCATAGGCATATCATGAAATCCCTTGCTTTGTAAAAGATTCCATTACAAGAGTAATCATTATTGAACCTTTTAGCCCAGATGTAATTTCTTACACGTTACAACAAGTTTGGCACGCATTGTGAATTTCAGCCAAGGTTGATAAAGTTCAATAACTCGGCTAACCAACCATGTGTACTACTCATTATAGAAGTAATAAATAGATTCATCAAAATGGACATGAAAAAGCCGTAAGAAAATCGGATGCCATTTCCAGCCTGCCTCATAAAAGCACCTCTCGGACTTTAATGTAATTTTATATATAGTTATCACACCTACCCATCATTCAACACCAGGCATCTATAAAACAATCACCCACCCACATTTGCATGCTGAATAAATTCCAGCTACAAAGGTGAATTCTCTATTCTAGATGTCTCAAAAGTCACATAGAGGTACATGCGCTTATATGTTCAACTCCCAAAAGGACTGACAACAAGTAAAAAAGGAATCACAGACCGACATATCATTTTCCCTGCTATTATCTTTCCGGGTCAGTTTTTGTGGAAAGTTTTGTTGTTGTTGTTGTTGTTGTTGTTTTGTTTTTTTCAGTAATACTGTCAGTCTAATTATTCTCGTGGCCTATTGGTAACTGAAAAAATTAGTAGAAAGAAAAGAAAGCCTGATTTAGATAAGTCTCATGGACAGAAAAAAGAAATCTAAGTTCACAGAATGGAAGAATCTCCTATGATTAAATGTGCAGAAGTCAGTAAAGCTGGCTTCTATAATAGTATCTGAACATTAACAAAATTGAATTTAGTGAGATAACAACTTCAGCAACTGTATATGTGAAAATCCAGATTCTGCCTACTGTACTTCTCTTTTATGCTTCTAAAAGGCAACTCAGACACTATTAGACATTCAAGGAAACTAAAGCCTCCCCTCCTTCTCAGAAAGAAATTGTCCCTCACACTTGGTAAAGCACGGTAGAGCTGGCTAGTGTCACGCTTTAAACTAAACAGGAAAAGGCATGTTGTACATTTCAACCACTGGCCTGTGAACACTGTGCCAGGTAAATAACAACTCTTGAGTTCTTGCACGTGGATGAGTTTTCTCTGCATCCCAAGAGGGGAAGCCTGAAAGTGGAATCTGCATCCTCTATTTCTCAGCAAGGCCCCATCTTCACTTACAGGAATGGTGGGAGTCAGGTTTGTCTGTATTGCAGGGACTGCATTGTTAGGGCACTGGGATTTTTCAGTGTGCGGGTGACACCCTTTCTATCTGTGCAGTGCTTCTGCCCTCTCCCGTTCTCACTGCGCCACCAGCACTCTATGTCACCAGAAACGTCCCCAGGCTTCAGTGAAACGCTTTCTTCTGGATTTTCTCTCTTGCGTATTTATCCACAGAGGGATCATCATATGACAGTATTACCAATACCCTCACACTCTCCTGGTTCTTTTCACATCTAACACGGAGAAAAACGTGATTAAGCTTTTTAAAACCAATGTTATACTCTTAACAACGAGGAAAACATCTCCTGCCATTAATTGCATACAACACCTAAATGATCAAAAGTTTGGCCAAATATTGTGAATTTTTCACTCACCATAAGCAGCTCATAACAACAGGAGAGTGCTTTATTTTCTCAAGAAGTTAACAACTGCCTGCTTTTTCCGAGAGCTTAAATACCATAATGGCAGATACTGATGTACAGAAATTAAAGTAAAATGTGAAACTGAACAGAGAATGAAGAGATAAGCTAGAGATGTGCTGTGAATAACTGAAGTAATGAAAAGGAAAAATCTCACACCAATTGTCCTAATAAAAACAGAGGCCAAAGGAAACGAAGAAAAGAGGGGCTCAAGGTTCCCAAAAAAAAGACTTACACAATAGATAAAATTCAGCAGGCATTGCCAAGTATTCACTGCACCTCCCCAAAAAAAATAGACTTTGCTAAGTCTGTACTATTGTTGACTGCAATGCCCAGTATTACAAATATGGTTAAATTTCTTTTTTTTTTTTTTTTTTTTTTTTAAGATGGAGTCTAGCTCTGTCTCCCAGGCTGGAGTACAGTGGCCGCATTTCAGCTCACTGCAAGCTCCACCTCCCGGGTTCACGCCATTCTCCTGCCTCAGCCTCCCAAGTAGCTGGGACTACAGGCGCCCACCACCACGCCTGGCTAGTTTTTTGTATTTTTTAGTAGAGACAGGGTTTCACCATGTTAGCCAGGATGGTCTCGATCTCCTGACCTCGTGATTTGCCCGTCTCGGCCTCCCAAAGTGCTGGGATTACAGGCTTGAGCCACCACGCCTGGCCTATGATTAAATTTCTAAAGAAAGACTTCTGACAGCCATCCAGAAATGCTATCAATAATAGCAGATAGCTTTCCATCACACGGTTTTCAAATAAAGCCATCCTGCTAGCATGTTGACTCTGAAATCCAATACCAATATTTGAGCAAATAGTAAAGTCAACATTAACATTGTTTGCCATTTCTTATTCGTCACAAGGGTTAGTTGTCCTAACCAACATGAGAAACACAGACACACACAGCCGTACCACACAAAGCAATTCTTTAAGGAAACAGTCTAGGTACATTTAAGAAAACACATCTTACGGATAATACCTGTGCAAGAGGCACAAAATCTCTTAAGAAGATGGACGGAATCTACGGTCCATTGACTGTAAATTTGGAATCACTTATTTCTAAATGTGACAACCCTGTAATATTTTTCTTCTCTTGCAAGCTCATCTCAGCCTTGCAGGTATCTCCCTTGCTTTTGTGAGCTAGCTTCCCCAGGATTATCCTTCCATGTATGACATGCAGCCTGGAAGCTCTAGTAGTTTGATTTTTATATTCATTTAAAGTCGTGAGCATTTGTTCCTCGGGGGTTAATTTGAAATTATTTCAGGCCAGGAATGGTGGCTCATGTCTGTGATCCCACTACTTTGGGAGGCCGAGGCGGGTGGATCACCTGAGGTCAGCAGTTCGAGACCAGCCTGGCCAACATGGTGAAACCCCATCTCTACTAAAAACACAAAAATTAGCTGAGTATGGTGGTGTGAGCCTGTAATCCCAGCACTTTGGGAGGCCAAAGCGGGCAGATCACTTGAAGTCAGGAGTTCGAGACCAGCCTGACCAACATGGTGAAACCCAGTCTCTACTAAAAATACAAAAATTAGCTGGGTGTGGTGGCACACACCTGTTGTCCTGGCTAGTTGGGAAGCTGAAGCAGGAGAAACTCTTTTACCCAGGAGGTGGACCTTGCAGTGAGCAGAGACTGAGTCACTGCACTCCAGCCTGAGTGACAGTGCAAGACTCCATCTTTCAAAAAAAATAAAAATAAATAAAAACTTCACTTTCAGGTACTTCTCAGTTTAAACGTAACACGCAGATAAATGACTTGTTGTTTTTAAAAGCATCCTTTGAAAAGTTAAACATGATTAAATTCTTCAATCCAAACCAGACTAGCTTTATAACGAGTAATACATGGAATCTAGAAGTCACTCCCTCAAGGTTGATGGTGAGATCTTAATTTGGCTAACTTTTCCATTTTACACGATAAGAAGTAAAAAGTTTGCTTGGAATCTGTAGATGCAAATACTATGCAGAAACATGACCGCTTTCCCTGCAGCCTTGACAGAATGTAAAATCATAAGCTGAAGTGACGATTCTCTACTTCATGTTCAAATATTGTGCTTCGCAGCTGCCACCCCATTTGAGAAGCTGGGAAATGGAATGGAGCAAAGAAGAATTATGGCAATTATAAAACCTCCCTGGTATATAGATTGTCAGATTAATAACCAGCGTTAGCAGAGCTCAGCTACACCATCAGCACGTGAGAATCGAAGAGCCCAGAGCTACAGGGCTAAGTCGTAACAGGAGCAAGGCAAAGAAGCCAACTAAAAGAAACCCAACAAGAACTGTAAAAGAAATCTGCCCACAAAATGAAATGAGTAAGCCTGCCACTCAGACTAGCTACTCATTATGAGCATATACCATCTCCAGAGTACATAAACTGCTCAGGTTATAAGCATGGACTGGACACTGAGATACTGAATGACCTTTTAAAAAAATCATCACATGGCCGCATACTTATTAACACAAGGCAAGCAATGGAACCACGATTAATATAAATTACAGAATAAGCAATTAAACCTGACCACAGATCCACACATTTGTTCAAGCTGATGGTGACTCTGCACTCACTCCACACCTATTGTAGATTTTGCTTTTCTTTATAGTTACTCAGAAGACGCATAAGTGGAAATAAAGGGTAAGAAAAACCAGCGACTACTAGTAAGACTTAATGAGAGTGTCGTTCAAAATAGCAAAAGTTCTTTTTAACTTATAAGAACATATTTGCCATTAGATGTTTCCTCAAGTATGAAGAGCAAAAAAAATCCTTGCCAGGTGCAGTGGCTCACGCCTGCCTGTAATTCCAGCACTTTGGGAGGCTGAGGTAGGCGGATCATGAGGTCAGGAGTTCGAGACCATCCTGGCCAAAGTGGTGAAACCTCATCTCTACTAAAAATACAAAAAAAATAGCTGGGTGTGGTGGCACACGCACCTGTAATCCCAGCTACTCAAGAGGCTGAGGCAGGAGAATCACTTGAACCTGGGAGGCGCAGGTTGCAGTGAGCCAAGAATGGGCCGTTGCACTCCAGCCTGAGTGAAAGAGAGAGATTCCATCTCAAAAAAAGAAAAAAAAAAATTTAGTGTCCTGTACTTTTAAATACAAATAGAAACATAGAAATAATTAGAAACTACCCAAAGTTTGGCCAGATGTGGTGGCTCACACCTGTAATCCCAGTACTTTGGGAGGCTGAGGCAAGGGGACTGCTTGAGCCCAGAAGTTCAAGACCAGCATGGGCAACATAGCAAGACCTCATCTCTATTTAAAAAAAAAAAAAAAAGCCAGGAATGGTGGTGCATGCCTGTAGTCCAAGCTACTCAGGAGGCTGAGGTGAGAGGATCACTTGGCCCGGGAGGGAGAGGCTACAGTGAGCTATGATCATGCCGAAGCACTGAAGCCTGGGTGACAGAGCAAGACCCTGTCTCACAAAAGCAAATCAATTTAAATGTTCTCTGGAAGCACAAAGATCAAGCTGCTCATACAGTCACACGCTGCATAACAACACACTGGTCAACAATGGACTGCAGATACAACGGCAATCCCATAACATTATAACACTGTATTTTTACTGTACCATTTCTGTGTTTACATACACAAATACTTACCACTGGGTTATGACTGCCTATAGTATTCAATACGGTACCATGCTGTACAAGTTTGTAGCCTGGAAGCAAGAGGCTATACCATATAGCCTCGGTGTATAGCGGGTTATACCATGTAGGATTGTGTAAGTACATCCTATGATGGTCGCACAATGATGACATTGCCTGACACATTTCTCAGATCATACCTCTGTCATTCAGTGAAGATTGACTGTGTTTTGGTGTGTTTTGTATCCTCCATAAGGGCAGGGACCATGTCTGTTTCTACACTGAAGACTTAGCACCTGGTACTCAGTAGTCAATAAACGTTTGTTAATGGTACAAAAGACTGAATAAGGGTGTGGCAGTGGCTATCAGCCAGTCAGTCCAATATCTTCACACAGTCTTCATTGCAGACTCTAAACCAAGGTTCTAAGCTCAAGTCTCTACAGGAAGTGGGCAGGTAAACTGGCCATGGAAAATAGCCTGTGCCTGCCTACAGGGGGTCAGCCTATAGGAACAGCTCTGGTCAACCTTGATGCAACTATGTTCCTTGATAGACATAAGCCATAGTCAGCTCAAGCTGCATTAACAAAATATCATGGACCGAGTGGCTTAAACAGCGGACATTTCTTTAACACAGTTCTGGAGACTTAAAAGTCCAAGGTCCACATGCTTAGGGAGGGCCCTCCTACTGGTTACAGATAGCTGCCTTCCCACTGTGTTCTCACATTCACATAGCTTAAGGAAAGTTAGCTAGCTCTCTATCCTCTTCTCATCAAGGCACAAATCTTACTTATGAGGCCTCCACCCTCGTGATCTAATCACCCCCCAAAGGCCCCTGTACTAGTCTGTTCTCATGCTGTTATAAGGACATACCGAAGTCTGGGTAATTTATAAAGGGAAGAGGTTTAATTGACTCACAGTTCCGCATGGCTGGGGAGACCTCAGGAAACTTACAATCATGACAGGAGGGGAAGCAAAGACGCCCTTCTTCACATGGCAGCAGAAGTGCCGAGCAAAAGGGGAAAAAGCCCCTTAGAAAACCATCAGATCTCATGAGAACTCATTCACTATCATGAGAACAGCATGAGGGTAACTGCACCCATAATTCAATTATCTCCCACCAGGTCCCTCCCACAACACACGGGGATTATGGGAACTACAGTTCAAGATGAGATTTGGGTGAGGACACAACCAAACCATATCAGCCCCCGTGTCCAAATACCATGACCTTAAGATTAGGGTTTCAACATAGGAATTTTGGGGGAAGACATAAACATTTAGACCACAACACTTATTCTGATTTTTCAAAATTGTCATAAATCTACATTTAAGTAAAATATCCTGATTTTAGTATGTTGGCAAGTAGTCAATATAAAAAAGAAAAAAAATCCCACTATAGACCATTTTTGTGTGGTTCATACAAAAAACATCTGGAGGCCAGATCCAGGCTCCAGGCCACCAACCAGTTCTTATCTCTGTCCTAAAGGCTGATCGGAAAGCTCTACCCTTGAGCTTATGGAAATAAGCAAACACGAAAATGTCCACCTCCCTTAATCACTATTGCATGACAATGGACTGCACACACAATGGCAGTCCCATAAGATTACAACACTGTATTTTTACTATACCATTTCTATGTTTCGATACACAAATACTTAACACTGTGTTACGACTGCCTATAATCTTAGGTACAGTAACAGGTTGTCCAAGTCTACAGCCTAGAAGCACTGAGTTTGTGGTGGTCCACTACAGCAGTAAAAGGACACTAATACACCTTCTCAATAATTAAGTAAACATGTAAGGAACATACAAGTGAGATGTACACGTGTACACTCGGGTAAGTCAACCACTAACAGCATCACGATGATGACACACCAATGCGACTAGCTTCCCCAAATTCCTCCCAGATCAGGCCAGGAGGCAAGAAAAAAGAAACACTGGGCAAGTGGCGACGCTAAGCCTGGGAGGAAAAAAGCCCTCATACACACAGGCTGACAGCTCCCAAGTCAGCTTTTCAGGCTGAAAGGATGGTATCCCTTGCCAAAAATCTGACTCCGCACCCTGACTGAGATGTTTCCCGTATGGATCTACTACAGAGCTCTCTACCCTGTCAAACACTCAATCTAGTAACAGTACATGAACTTAGAATTGAAACTTCCTTTGCTAATAAAGTTGTAATAGCATTTTTAATGCCATTTGGAATGCAGTGATGATCCCTCAGCTGGTAGAAGCTTCTCAAACCTAGCTGCTGAATTTAGAAGCCACAGCTGCCTTGCTGTACCACACAGCCACGCAGTAATATCAAAGGCAGCTGGAAGACATTATATTGCAAGATACAAAAAGTATTGAGAGTTTATCCTTATAGCCAATGGTGGCTGACACAGCGGAGTCTCTCCATTTGAAAGAGATTGATTATTTTCATTCTTTTGCTTTGTGTGATCACCAGGAAAAGAGTTTCTATAATCAAGATGTGGCCAGCAATTTTGTTGACGTTATATAAGCAAGCAGCATCCATTTGTGTCTGATTCCTCAATCTTTATCTAAGTTCGTGCTGCACGGTGAACAGAAGTAAGGACCTGGGCAGGTGAAACTTAAGGCAAGCAGGAAAAAATTGCATCGCCCAAGAACTCGCAACATTTCCACCAATGTAATCTCAACACAACTGCAACCCATGGAAGTTTCTGCCTCTGCAGGTTCCCTTCTTATTGTATCAAGTTTCTGCTCCTGAATATGTGGCTAGAGTCAGCACCACCCAATCAATTGCATAACATGCAACCCTGCTACCGACATCTGGTTCGCTTTGTAAACCCTGAAGAAGATATTTGCAGAAACCTCTCCCCATATCCTAACAACAAGAACAAAAAAGTCAAGAGCTCTTATTTTATTATTTCCATTAAGGAATTAAATTACTCTCTTCTTCCATCTTCTTCCAACCCTAATCTTCCCTTTAGGACTCTTTCTTCTATAACTATTATTTCTCCCCAAACACCAGCAACCTTATATTCATACACTATTGGAATTCTTCATGACAGCATTTCACATACTGTTTTACTTGATCTGTACAAAACAGTATGTGACAGAGAAGTTATTATTCTCTTGATTTTACAAATGAGGAAAGTAAGGCTCAAATGGTTAAGTGACTTGCCTTAAATCACCCAAGTTAAGGACAATCTGTGTCAAATTACAGCTCTCTTCCTAGCGCGTCCAGCAGACGTCAATAAAACTGTCCTACCTTTTTAAGTGCCGACAAAACTGTATTCCAACATTGACATATTCTTGGATATGATCACAAAAGTGGGACAGCAAAGTTGAGCATTTCTACTTAATACACCAGGAAGTCCTATAAACTAGCACAAACTTGAGCGAACAAGTGTGCTAATGCAGAACTCTCAGTAACAAAGATGTTACCGGGATGCACGGTATAACAGTTTTAAAGAATAATCGTTTTCTAGGCCGGGCACGGTGGCTCAAGCCTGTAATCCCAGCACTTTGGGAGGCCGAGACGGGCGGATCACGAGGTCAGGAGATCGAGACCATCCTGGCTAACACGGTGAAACCCCATCTCTACTAAAAATACACAAAATTAGCCAGGCGTGGTGGCGGGCGCCTGTAGTCCCAGCTACTCGGGAGGCTGAGGCAGGAGAACGGCATAAACTTGGGAGGCGGAGCTTACAGTGAGCTGAGATCCGGCCACTGCACTCCAGCCCGGGCGACAGAGCGAGACTCCGTCTCAAAAAAAAAAAAAAAAAAAGAATAATAGTTTTCCTTCCCTTTTTCCCCCAAGATTAATATATATTTTTGTGTTCCTTGCCTGTAACAAAATAACCTTGTCTGGGTGGTTTTTTTTGGTTTTTTTTTTTTTTTTTTTTTTTTTCCATTTGATTTTTCCTTTCTGGATGAAGCTACTGCCTCCAACCAAAAAAATTCTAAAATGTTTTCCTTCATACCAAAGACAAGTCAATGTCTAAAACAGTTATTTATAAAGGTCATTTTAGGACAAATTCACAGAGATTACGGCAGCCTCTTGAGGATCTGGGAACCAGGAAGCTAGGAAAATACCAAACTAATTTCAGTGGTAACTCGATCCTATTGCCTCCCATTCCAGAAATGGCTACACATTATTAAACTCCTGCAATGATGAGCAGACAATTCCCTGGGCACTCTGGAGTTCCCATCTTTAACAACTTTGCAAAGTAGCAGTACTGCCCATATTGCCCAGAGGTGGAACAGAAGTTCCGAGAAGGAAAGTAACTTGCCTGGGTCACTCAGATAGGAAGTGGTTATCCCAGATTTCGAAACTAGGTCACGTCTGCTTCCAGAGTCAGTGTTCCTCTCCTATATCTTTCCAGATAGAAACCTGCTACCGATGAAGCTTGCCCTAACTGTCAGCAAAGCTATTTTCAGCAGTGGTACAATTTCTCCACCTGAGAGCAGGCTCATCAAATGAGGGAATGCATAGAAAAGCTCTGAAGCGCTGTTACTGTCATTAATAGAAGATCTAGGGGAAACCTGCAAAACCAAAGTAATCAAATCTCGCCTACTGTGTCATCTTGGGACTCCACCACCATTGCAAAGCCGACCAAGCTAAAGTTTTCTGGGGTATTCTCTCCTGAAATGCGGGTACCAAAGCAATGGTGTCTTTGATTTGAGTTGCAGCTGGCATAATAGACAAGATGTGTGCTTAAAAGATTTTAGTGAAGCAAACTGAGGAGTTAGGCCAATTTCTTTCTCTGTGAATTTCCTCTTGATCACAGGATTGAATAGGTACTTAAAGTAATAGACACTTGATAAATTAACTTATTGGGGACATTTTGAAAATTAAATTATAGCACATGAGGCAAGCAATCAATTAGCCATCGATACACATCCAATAGTCATGCATATGAGATGAAAAGGCAATTCGTTAAAAAACAAATGGCCAGACATAAGAAAAGATTATCAATCTTGCTAATCATCAGAGATAGGCAAATTTAAGTGATACTTTTTTAAAATTCTAATTCTCAAGTTTGGCAAGGATGCTGGGCAAAGGAGCACTCAAATTGGTACAACCTTCCAGGGCAGTTTGACAAAACAAGATATTAAGGTTGGGGAGTAAATCACTTTTTTCAGCAATTCCACCTCCACAAAATAAAACTATAGAAGAGTCACGGATGGGTACAAACATTTAATTACAAAATGTGCTTCTCCATTCCATAGCTATTAAAAAGCTGGAATCCACCCAAATGTACCACATTGGGAGAAGAGCTGGAACCACATAATGGAATATTATGCAGTCATTTAAGATGTAGAGTATTTAACAACACAGAAAGATACTCACAATTTAGAGTTAAATAGAAAAATCACAAAAGAAGGGAAAACAAGCTTAGAATCGTACATGCTAAATATTAATAGTACACTTCTAACTGGTAAGAATTTGGGGGTTTTAAAAATTTTTTTCTTATTTTTATTTTTCTTCACTTTCTAAATTTTCCATAAGGAATACATGTTAATCACAATAACCTTTAAAATAATTACTTATGTTAAATGAGAAGGCACATCAAGAGAATCTAGCCTAACACCTGGCATATGCTGATGCTTGATGAATGCTGCTTCCCATTCTCCAAGATTTATTCCTCAATATGCTTATTTTACAATCATAATACCAAAGGGGTTTTGGTAAAGAAAGCTTCAGCTTTAAAAAAATAAAATTTGTTTTGGTAGAGATGGGGTCTTGCTATGTTGCCCAGCCTGCTCTTGAACTCCTGAGCTCAATCAATCCTCCTGCCTCAGCCTCCCAAAGGGCTGGGTTTATAGGCATTAGAACCCGTATTACAGGTTTAGAACTACCATGCCCACTCCTAAGCTTCAGCATCCGAATCCAGGATCAACACGTGGTCTGGAAATCACATCTGCCTTGGACCTTCCCGCAGATGCCACTCCCAGCACTTGACTGGGCACAGAGCAAGCCTTCACGGGTTGAAATAAATTGGTTGACTCCAAACTCAAGACTAACAGACTGAATGAGCTGCTTAGAAAGAGCTCGTTCAGGACTGTGCTGTTATTCCTCCCAACAGGAAGGTGGCACGTACAGTGGATGGGGCCCCAGGCGTGGAGTCAATTACCCTCTGCTCTATCCTGGGGGCACCCGCCGCCCAAGAGCTGTATGATCTCAAGCACATTACCTTACCTCCCTGCCCTTTTCTTTAGACATTATCACAAGACAGCTGTAAGCACGGTGGTGAGAATTAAATATGACAAGTACGAAATCTTCATAAATTTTGAAGGGCTATCAATGTAATATATTATTCTAATCAATAAATACTAATCTGTAACAATTAAGTACGTTTTAGAGGGCAGGGTAAAAATGGAAAACATCATATTAGCTTTAACTTCAGTTTCCGTGCAACTACAGAAGAAATTTGATTCTGATTTTGTTCCTCTTTATATGAAATAAACTTTATATAAAAGGCTTAGCTCCGTTCATCTGGCTAGTTATCCTCCACCTAGGTAGAAATAGTAGAGACACTGAAATAGGAGTTTCCTCCCGGCCCCCATCTCTATCTGTCTCTCGTTTATACACACCATCTCAGATCTCCTCTTAGAGTCTAGTGAAGAAACCCTGTTTTGCTTTCAGATGACCATCCGAATATGGCTTCTAACATGAAGGCTCCAAAAATCACAAAAAGTAAAACCATCAAGCAGTACAGCCTGGTGAGCCAACAACTCAAACACTGAAAACAATTAGACTGAAACCATGTCACACAACGCAACCCTTCCTACGTACCCCATTCAGCCAGGCTTGTGCAGACCGAGACCAGCACTTCACGAAATGTACTGTTATTTATGAAGCCAAAGGGAGATCACAAATTTAGGCAAGAAACAAAATTTAGGCAAGAAACTAAAAGTGAGCTACTGGAACCTGCTTTTTGATCCATCTACTGGTGCCTTTATTTAAAAGATCTTTCCAAGAAGGCCTCCTAGTGACCCAAATCTTATTTTGGAGAAGAATGAGGATTCATATCTGCTCACATATAGACTACACAAGTCCAAGAAAGGCTGTGTCATA
The DNA here is from genome assembly GCF_002776525.5 of Piliocolobus tephrosceles. NCBI lineage: Eukaryota > Metazoa > Chordata > Mammalia > Primates > Cercopithecidae > Piliocolobus > Piliocolobus tephrosceles. Next base: position 62,840,679 of record NC_045450.1, on the reverse strand, counting down.
CCAAATACGCAATGGTCAAGGGGGTTTCAACTGTCAGCATCTCATTTATTATGAAGTCTGTAATAACTCCCACAATCACCATCTAGTTTTAACAATTTATTTGATAAACAACAAACACACTTGTATATGAACAACCAAAACAGCTTTACTCTGCTGAAACAGCTTTGCAATGTTACAAGTATATTCACAATGTTTTTCAGGCTCTTGCATTTTCGAAAGAGAAAAAGTTGCTGAGGAAAAAAATTATGTAAATAAAAGTATATAATATAGCATATTCGTTTTTGTCCCCATTTAAAAATTTGAAAATAAGCAGTTTTGTAAAGCCAAAGTGTATTCCTTTCTGGGCCAAATTTCTATTTGACAGCTGAAGTATGCGATTAATGGGCTGCCTCAAACCATAATTATAGAGCCAAAATAAAAATTACCCTCCTTAAGATTGTACATGGAGAACACTGGCTATCTGCTTCACATTAAGTAGCTGGTTTAATATGATCCCTCTTATTTAAGAAACATATACTCTACTGAGCCCAAAAGGACATGTTTTCTTCTAGAGGAAGAATGTATCATTAATAAACAATTACAATAAATTATGTAACACTGGGTAAGGCTGGTAGCAGGGGGCAAGGGACACTACATTCTTGGAAAAAAACACAGGGCTGCTAGGCGCAGTAGGTCACACCTGTAATCACAGCACTTTGGGAGGCCGAAGCGGGTGGATCGTGAGGTCAGGAGTTCAAGACTAGCCTGGCCAAGATGGTGAAACCCCGTCTCCACTAAAAATACAAAAATTAACCGGACGTGTTGGTGGGCGCCTGCAATTCCAGCTACTCAGGAGGCTGAGGCAGGAGAATTGCATGAACTCGGCAGGCGGAGGTTGCAGTGAGCCGAGATTGCGCCACTGCACTCCAGCCTGGGCGACAGAGTGAGACTTCACTTCAAAAAAAAAAGAAAAAAAACATCGAGTCACCAAGGCATTCAAAACGAACCTTAAACAGAGGTATTAATACGTAAATATTACAATTTCCACTTAGAAAAAAAATCGTATTATTGCTAGGCCAGCACACTCAAAAGCAATAATGTCACGAAAACACATGCCCTTGTGTGATTTGGCAGAACAGGCTGCTCCCTGAACACAATGGGCCTTTTTATTAAGTGGATCCCTTCATCCCTGGCATTTTATACAAACAAAACAAAAGACAGAGAAAAAGAAGCAAACATGACACTAGTAACAGTCTTCAGTTTGAACTCCGTCACAGAGAAGGAGAAGACCTAAAAGACATGTTAGAAAAGTAAAAGACATTATTTAACCAAAATGAAAGCAAGATAGACTGAGAGGAAGAGAACTATATTGCCACGCTGCCGCTTTTGTTTAATTATATCAAAGGGCAACAGAGCCCTCTAGTGGAAAAAATAAAAATATACAAAGACATTTCTGCTTTTAGATTAAAGAAAGTATGTAGAACACCCCCGGGCATGGTGGCTAACGTCTGCAATCCCAGCACTTTGGGAGGCCGAGGTGGGCGGATCACTTGAGTTCAGGAGTTCAAGACCAGCTTGGCCAACATGGTGAAACCCGGTTTCTACTAAAAATACAAAAATTAGCCGGGCATGGTGGCTCACGCCTGTAATTCCAGCTATTCAGGAAGCTGAGGCAGGAGAATCACTTGAACCCGGGAGGTGGAGGTTGCAGTGAGCTGAGATCACACCACTGCACTACAGCCTGGGTGAAAGGGCAAGACACTGTCTCAAAAAAAAAAAAAAAAAAAAGAAGTAAAGTACCATCTTCCATTACAATTCTTACTATGCCACTATATGATGTAAAAGCAAAAGATCAAATTATTTTAATTGGGTTTTAAGTAAAACAATTTCCAAGTTTTCAAGCTTGCTGTAACACTACAAAACCTCAAGTAGAACAAAAATATATTACTAAATTTTTTTGAGTTTGAACCACTTTGTCATTAAACAATGGTTTGTATGATCCTCATTTGTTATGCTGACACTATAAAAAAGTAATTAAAATCTAAACCTACATGCAAGCATGAAATTCAACTGATGACTGCACGTGACAACAAAGTTTCAGTTGAGATCTAATCAGGTTCACACAGACAGTAGCCCCCCCTTATCCTCGGCAGATGCATTCCAAGACCCACGGTGATGACTGAAAGCTGGATAGTACCAAACCCTATGTATTCTATGCTTTCACCTATACATACATACCGAGGATAAATTTTAATTTATAAATTAGGCACAGTCAGAAATCAATAATAATAAAATAGAACCATAACAACATACTGTATAAAAGTGATGTAAATGTGTTCTCCCATACTCTCTCTCTCTCAAAATTAGTATTTTCAGATGCCTGTTGACCTCAGGTAACTGAAATCTCAAAAAGTGAAACACTGGCCACGCCCAGTGGTTCACACCTGTAATCCCAGCATTTGGGGAGGCTGAGGCAGGCAGATTGCCTGAGGTCAGGAGTTCGAGACCTGTATGGACAGCATGGCGAAACCCTGTCTCTACTAAAACATAAAATTCGCTGGGCGTGGTGCTGTGCACCTGTAATTCCAGCTACTCAGGAGGCTGAGACATGAGAATCACCAGGACCTGGGAGGCAAAGGTTGCAGTGAGCCGAGATCATGCCACAGTACTCCAGCCTGGGCGACAGAGTAAGACTCTGTCTCAAAAAAAAAAAAGTGAAATACCACCGATGAGCGGGGACTACTGTATACATGATTACCAACCTATTTTAAAAACATATATAACATACACACATCCCTATTGTGAGTATTTTACGTGAGATTACCAAATATGAGATGAAGCTCATTAGAATGTTTTAAATTGGTCTCTTCCTTTAGATATTTACTTCTCAAAAACTTTGATCATGTGATTTCCATGTACATTCAATGTCCAATAATATTTCAGTGTAAAATGGTTAAGTCATAAGGTACTAATTCTCAATTTTTATATAATGTCATTTAAGAACTTTGACTAATATTGTCAAGAATCTCCACAGTTCCTTAGAACAAAGTAACTTCAAAATAATTTTACTTATAATACTTGGGTGTAATTTAGCATAAGAGAATAGTAGACACAAATGTTTTTAATTTAAAATGGAGTTTCAATGCCCGAAAGGTTATTTCGATTATTTCAGAATATTTTCCTGTCCTTAATGAGCACCAGGTTCTTAAAAAGATAAATGCCAAGATCCCACTGGTTTAAGTCTTGTCAACAATCCGAAAGGAAACTAATCAGGCATTTCAAGATCCCAAGTGTAATGATTTCATTTGAGTATGTTTTACCCAAGAAAATGACTAAATGTAAGTTAGCTATGGCCTCAGATTTATGGGGCCTTTTGGAATAACTGGGAATAAAAAAAAAAACCATCAGTGGCATGGTTTAGGCTCAAAGGCAAAATGCAGTAACATTTAGGCACGGAAAAGAAAACAAAGAAGCAAAGGTGTAAAGGAAGCTGGTGTAGTTCTTAATTGGGAAGCGTGGATTTAAAATCTTAGGAATGAATACCCTTCTCTACATGAAGAAAAAGCAATTTTCTTGTATTCGTGTAGAACTGGTAGAACGTGCACCAGATATGAATTCATCAGGGTGACGATTTGTAGGATCAAAGAGTACGGCAACTATAGTTCACACTGTAATGTCAACACATGATTTAGAAACAAGACCCTAAGTTTTAAAAAGTAGCCTCTGTAAGCTAAGACAATCAATTTCAACATTACACTATAATTACATTTTGGGATTCCCTGCATGAAATTTTTATACCTTCATTTTGTTTCAAAGAAAACAAATTAGGGAGTGACTGATACCTTGAGCACGTACTTTTTATACCTCAAAATATATACATTTTGATATGTAAGTAGGTATATGTATAGGTCCACGTAATAAACCTTAGAGAGGTGATTTTGTGACATAAATACCAATAGAAAATTCAAGTGTCGGTCCCAAAATATATTTCACTGGTATTTACCAACGTGGCCAGCTTGTATTTGTTTGGAGGAAAAAAAAAATTTGTTTCTGTTAATGGGTCCTTTGGTTCAAAAACTGAAACCAAGCTAGGCTATTCTAGCTCTAGAGTCACAACATATGATGCAGCCCAGCGTTCGAAAGCTTCGCAAACTGAAAGAAATTTTTCATCTGGACCAAACTCTGAAAAAAATTTTAAAAATCTAGTTTTAGCCACTGCTGGTTTAGGATTGAAAGTTAAGAAGTTTTATCATCATTACTACAGAAGATTAGACAGAAAATATCTAATTTGTTCATACTTGTTAATAGCATCTGGGCACAATGGCTCACACCAGTAATCTCAGTACTTTGGGAGGCTGAGGTAGGAGGATCACTTGAACCCAGGAGTTCGAGACTAACACCTGGGCAACATAGTGAGACCCCATCTCAAATATTAAAAAAAAAAAAAAATGTAATGGGTGTCTGACAAACCCTGGATGTCACTCCTTAAATATGATAATAAACCTGTCTGCTTACAGAAAATAATTTGCATGAGTTCCAACAAACATCTAGCTAATTAAGACAATGAACAGAGTAGGTGGTCCCACATTTAGACATCCAACTCATCCCTCATTAGAAGGATCCTGCCTTTGATGAGCAACATGTCAGCCTGCAGGTAGCAGGGGGCAGCATTTTATACTAAAGTATGTATATGCATAGCCAAATTAGCTGACTGATGGGCTGTGTCTAAAAACGAAGCAGGGACCTTTCTCAATGGGAAACTCCCTCGCCTAAAAAAATTCCCTTTCCTAACACTTCCCAGCATTTGTATGTAATGTTCACCGTGCTGAAGGCATTTCCGTTGTTTTTACCAAATCAGAGCCATCAAGCTGCTAACTCCAAAGAGCTGTAAAACACCTGGCCCTTCCTGCTCAGTCTATGTTGAACACAAACAGAAATGAATTCCTCCCTTGTCTCTACTGGTTAGCATTCAGGACTGCGGGGTTCCGGGCCTCTTGATCTGCTAGCGGAAGCTCTGGGTGAAGAGATGGCTTCCCCCTGGATACTGAGATGCTGATCTCCACAGAGAGAGGTCCACAAGCTACAGCTTTCAATCTACAAAGTTCTTCAGGTTCAGAAAAGCTGGTTAAACAAAGGTCAAGGAGAGAAGAGTGTTAGTTTCTGAGGAGGCAACATTCTAATCCTTGCAACTCCCTAAAAAAAGCTGCAGCTCCCAAAAAACAAGGGGGTTTGAGGCAAGGGGCACAGGAGGTACAGGACACTGGTGCAACGTCCCCAGCAGTTACATACAATGTGCTGCCACAGTCTTCCTGTGGCCTGGGGCATCCCATTTGCCTCAATTTCATCTAAGCTGTGGCTCATTTACAGACTGTTGGGGTGGTATCACTTTGAATGAACTGGATTATCTAATACAGGAGTCGGCACTTGCTTTCTGGGAAAGGCCAAAGAGTAAATATTCACAGTTTTGCGAGCCATAAGATCTCTGCCATAATTGGGCGACTCTTCTGGTAACATGTAAATGGCCATATTCTTTTGGAATAACTGAATACACACAAACAGTAGTTCACCACCATAGGAATGGGAATAAATGGGCACGGCTGTGCTCCAAACAATTTTTACTTACAAAGTCAGGCAGTGGGTCAGAGTTAGCCCAGGGATTGTAGTTTGTTCATCCCCAATCTAGACAGCTGAATCAAGTCAACAGCAGTAATACTTGCCTATAAACCTTAATTATAAAACCAAGGACTTCATGAACCCACAATGCTTTTATTCTGACATTTCCTCCAAATCCTTTTATCTGTCAGAATCACTGATTTTCTAGATGAATTAAGAATCCCTCCAATTGCCTCAGTAATATCAGTATCAAAAACTCAAAATACAGCTCCGTATCACTTACAACTGCGAGAGGAAATGATACAAGACAGAGTCTGCTTAGAGGCCACTTCAAAGGGGGCACGGCTCTAGTGCAACCCTGAAATCTGGCAAGGGAGGGATGTCCCCTTCCATGTCAGTGAGATCCTCGCCAATCGCAATTCCAACAAAGCAGTGTCACGTGGGGCATTAAACAAAAAAAGAAAGAAAGAACCACTGGAAATACGAGATTTGTAAATCGGCTTTTGTAAGGCAAATCAGATATCTATTTTTTCATTATGGAGTCACCACTTCCAAAATAAATCCTGTTATGTTTTGTTTCAGCCCACTCTGCGTTAGAGAAAACATACATTCACAAGGTTAAAGCATCCACAGTTTATCCAAAGAAAACAGGCTCCCTTGAGTGGACAAAGGAGAGGGAACACCAGCACCATTACAGCTTAGATAGATGACTCCTCAGTGCCCCAGAAGTCTTGGAAGTAAAGATGCCCAATTCATCCACTCAGCACTCAGCTATTTCGTTTGAAATAAGCGGAACTAAAGTAGTGATAGCAATTTATAAATTGGTATGTTTCACAGCTTAGTAGGACTTTATCTAGAAGCCACAGCCTACGTGGGCAAGGACACTTTCTAAGGCAGCCACGCAAGCTATAAAAGCTAACTTAGCAAAGCCATGTGCCTATCTGCAGCCTCTTTCTTTCCTCAGGCCTGATACCACTGCTGCAGAGTGAAAGTGATTTGTGAGTTTTTGATTGCCTGGAACTTGCAGTACGATATTATTTCAAATATTCAGAATAAAAATGTTCGCCACTCACCTAGACGTACGCTTCCCAAGAGTGGAGGGGAATGGGGTGAGGTGACAGTGTTAAAGGCCATTCCTGCGGAAGGTGACAGCTGGGGAAAGAGCTGTGGGCACCTGAATAGGAAAGCCTGGTCTCCCTAAGACCTTGTGTGACATCTGTGCCGTCCTGAGCGTTACAATTTGCCACAACCTCCAACTGGACCGCAGACACCTCCTGCAGTGTCCGCAAAATGAACCATAGGTATCAGGAAGGAAGAGTCTTAGGGGGAAGTGGGAGCTGTGAAGAGGCACAAAGAGTTTTTGGCTTTACTCCAACATGTGAGGGCCATTCTCAACAACCACAAACTTATTCTCAATGCTTCAGAATCTCCTCCTCTCCATCAAGACTTACATATCTAACTAAATATCACCCTTCTAATATTCTGAACCCACTCTATCAGTCCTGGATTACAATGTCATAGGTCTGCTGTTGCAAATCTTTGACAGAGCATTAGCTCTATTCGAGACTCTGCCATGTAATGTCACATGGAGCAGTTGGAACACTTAACACGAAAAATAATTAGTAGTTTTTCTAACAGTCTAGCTAGAAGATTAAGAGAATAAGATCTTTAAAGTCTCTGGTTAACTTGTTAAATTTTTAAAAGAGACATTTTTAAGTCCTTAAGTTCTTTTTTCTTAATTATTCCACAATTGTATGGGTCCACACATTCACCATAACAGTAGTTAATACGATCAACAAAATGTATTGCTTCTTGGATTGGGGATGCAGCCATTGTTTTTAATATCACACCATCGGTTTTCACTTCAATGACAATTATGTAAAATTTACTCCAATGCAAGGACTGAACAGATGTGGAGCCCAGGATGAGGTATGAGAGTTGATTTTAAATAAATCCCTTTCAATTCTCAAAAAAAAATCCCATTTGCTTCTTTACCTTCGTAGGCAAGTACAGTCAAAAATTCTCCGCTCAGATGGCAGCCTGTTAGATTTCAGACCTTGTACAACACAATAATTGACCCTTAAACAATGTATTTTTACCTCCTGTGCTTCCCTCATCATGCCAGAAAATACTTCTGGAGCTTCAAGGAATTGTTCAAAATTAAGAAAGAAGTACAGATAGTTAATGGGTACAAAAAAGAAAGAAAGAAAAAGACCTACTATTTAATAGCACAACAAGCTGACTATAGTTAATAATAACTTAGTTGTACATTTTAAAATATCTGAAAGGCTGTAACTGAATTGTTTATAACTCAAAGGATAAATTATTGAGGGGATGGATACCCCATTCTCCATGATGTGATTATTTCACATTGCATCCCTGTATCAACACATCTCATGAACCCCATAAATACCGACACCTTTATAAACCCACAGAAAACAAAAATAAAAACAACATTAAGAAACAAATGAGTAGAGGAGACCATCAAGGGGGCAGTGCGGGGGCTGGGAGGGACCAAAAGGACAGAGAGAACTTGACAGAAGACAGCCAAATGCAATGTTTTCCATGTCGACAAATCTGAAGATGCCTATCTAAACTCAAAGCAGGTGGTTCTCACTGAGTCAGATACTTATGTAAATAGACCAAAGCAAAATCAGAATAAAAACCTATGAAGAGTTATGGTTTGCTTCTGCCTTGCTCCTGTCTCCTTAACAGCCCATCATATCGAAGCAAGGATACCCTCTCGAGCCATCTACACATGATGGCCCCTGTGGGTAAACACTGGCAATTAAGAGGGTTAATTTAGAGGTGAAGACAGGAACTCATTCTCCAATTTTATAGAGAAATAAGATCCTGTGCCCAAAGAAAATGATATGCTCAGTGACCAGTCGAAACCTGTAGTATCCTTTGTTCCAAAGACATAATACCTTGTTGTTCTCCGTATTCTATTACCAATCAATTTTGGTTTGAATAACTCAGGTAATTGGAATATGCCCGTACACCATGCAGACCAGGTCAAAAACTCTTAGACGGAGCCTGTTGTCTCTTATCCCTGAATACCAAAACAGCCACAGTCTTTTGCTGAGTGTTCAGCTTTGGGAGACTTCAAGGTCAGCCCCAACATAGGCTTCCGTGACAACATTAGCATTTAAAAAGAGGTGGTAATGTTAATGAAATGATAGCTGAAAAGGATAAAATTCATGTTTAAATCAGAGAACCACTATACAAAATTCCATTATAGTGAGATCTAAGTGGATTTCATTATAGCAGTTCCAAAGATAAATAAATAAGTGAACAGCCTACCTATTCCTGAATTAGCTCCAGTGACCACAACCACTTTGCCAGTGAAATCCCGGCCCTGGAGAATTTCCATGGCAGTGGTGCTGCCGTCGTATCTCTGCTGGGTGGTTGGCTTTGTTGGATTATCATCCACAGTAAACGCCAGTCTTGGGTCCACGTAGGTGGTTCTTTTATTGATATGGCTGCCCAGAAAAGGAGAAAGCAGCAAACCCACAGCAGTGAACACAGGCATTTATAAACATAACACAATCTTATACTTTAGGCAAACCCCATTTTTCACAGACCAAAACGCTTATTCCTTAAACCTGAAAAGAACTGGGGCCCACTGAATCTATCTTCCGGCCTCCAGAAGGATCACATTTCTGCCAAAAAAGATAGTCACCAAATCCTTTCCTTCAGAACTACCTAGAACATATGCTGTAACATACAATAACTATTGCCGTGTATCCTTACATCTCAAAAAAGGCTTCTTGAGAAGGCTTTGGGTTTTTATCTAATTCATGTAAATGTAGCTGTAAGATCTGCCAGGCACTCTTTTCAGTAGATTTCAATGACATCTCTTAGCCCTGTGCAAGGGCCTAAAGACGTAGAGAAGTAGAAAATTCAAAATGGAAGTCTTAGTTGTAAATAAGAAACCTGCCAACTAATAAAATTCTAACGATTTTCATTTGAAGGCTCAGCACTCATACCTCCTACGAGCATTCATTTTGATTTGGAACTGATTTAAATCTTGTAGAAACTGTATTAAAATATACTGGAGGCTGGGCACAGCGGCTCACACCTGTAATCTCAGCAATTTGGGAGGCCAAGGCAAGAGGATCAATTGAACGCAGGAGTTCAAGACCAGCCTGGGCAACATAGTGAGACCTCGTCTCTACAAAAACTAAACAAAATTTCGAGTGTGACAGCACATGCCTGTAGTTCCAGCTATTCGGGAGGCTGAGGTGGGAGGATGATCATGTCAGCCCTTGCTTACTCCTCTAAATTAGACCAGGAGCTGGCCAAATCTGGCCCACTGCCTGTTTTTGTAAATAAAGTTTTATTGGAACACAACAATGGCCATCACTGGTATACTCTGTATAGTTGCTTTAGCACTACAAAGGTGGAGTGGAATCATTGCAACAGAAACCCTATGGACCGCAAATCCTAAAACATATTATCTAGCCCTTTACTGACAAAGTAGACAGCCCCTGCTCTAGCGGGGTGGCACTCAAGCTAGGGAGCATCAGAATCCCCTGAAGGACTTACTAGAGCGCAGACTGCCAGCCCCACCCCGGTGCTGGTTCAGTAGGTCGGGGGTGGGGGCCCGGGAAGGTACATTTTTAATGAATTCCCAGGTGATATTAATGCTGCTGGTCCAGGAACCATGCCTGAGAACTGCTGCTCTTGGTTGATTAATACCCATTTCAGGCAGTAACTTTCCAAGCGTGAATGCAAAGGCACATAGTGCACAGGAGAAAACTGATTTGACTACATAAAAAATTTAAGAAATTCGGCCAGGTGGGGTGGCTCATGCCTGTAATCCCAATGCTTTGGGAAGTCAAGGCAGGAGGATCACTGGAGGCCAGAAGTTCAAGACCAGCCTGGGCAACATACTGAGCCTCAGTCTCTACAAAAAAAGGTATTTAAAAATTAGTTGGGCACGGTGTCATGGGCCTGTAGTCCCAGCTCCTCAGGAGGCTGAGGTAGGAGGCTCACTTGAGTCCAGGAGATTGAGGCTGCAGCAAGCCGTTACTGTGTCACTGTATGTCAGCCCTGGATAACACAGCAAGACCCAGTTTAAAACACACACACACACACACACACACACAAGAGAACTTGGAAAAAAAAGTTTCCAACATATAACCAATGCGTTGATATTCTCAATTAATTGAGGAGAAAAAAACTTTCACGAATTAGAGAAAAAGCCTTTTAACAAATAATAGGCACTCCCACCTATCCAACTGCTAGACAGCCTTGTCCTGGGGCTGCCTATGGTGGCCTGAGAGACTTCTCTCAAGTAAGCCTTGGCCCATTTGCTCTCAATATTAGTTGTGCACCAGAAGTTCACCAGGTTTGCTCAAAAAACACATATGTCATTTGAACTTGTTACTATAACTACATTATTTAGCAAGCTATTATTACACAAACTGATAATATGGGAGGTGAAAAACAGTGTCACTGGTGATCTACGAAAATGTGGTTGAATGCTTTGGAGAGCCTCAAAGACAAGCAGCTAAAAAAATTTTTTGGTTCAATCAACTACAGTGAAAATGCTAGAAAAAAACCATAAAAGTCCCAAATGATGTAGCAATCAGATTCTTTGAAAATACTGTGTTTGCTCAACCCTAAGGTGAAAGTAGAAATTACAGGTGTGCTTGGGGATGGAAGACAACACTGGATCCTTGCAGCGAACTCAAACTCAAAGAGCAGGGCTGGCCCGACCCCTAAATGTTGGTGTACTTGAATCAAACACTAAAATGTTTATGTGACATTTATAACTTAAAAAAAAAAATCCTGCTTAAATCAACTTCGATTAACCAACCAATCCTAATCCTGTCAAAGACTATTCAAGCTTCTAATTTAAATGTCAGCAGTCGTGAAACATTCATTCCCCTCTTAGCTACAATGGTCAAGAATACAGTCCCTGGAGCAGATGCCGGGCTCAAAGCCTGGCTGTGCTACTTCTTTACTGTAGAATCCTTACCAAGTCACCTACCCGCTCAAGTCTGTGTCAGTGGCAGTAAGCTAGGGATAATAACAATACTACGTCTCAGGGCACTGTAGGGATCGAATGACCTAATGCTACAGATACAAGATGATTAGAATCAGGCACGGCTCATGCTGTATGTTGGACAGGCGGTTACTATTGCTGCGTGATACTGGAATTTATCCTGAAGACAGAATCAGAGAGGTGAAAAAGTCTTACAGATAAGGATGTTCACTCAACACATTATCTATAATTATAGGTTCTCAATAATAGGAATTTAGCATTAATGTCCAACAGGCAATTTGATAAATTATAGTATATCTGTACAAAATAATAACTCTAGAGCTGCTAAATAGCATCTTTTTGAAAAACAGATAAGGATACAAGAAAATGCTCATAATATATTATGTGGAAAAAGCAGGTTATTAAGCAGCCCACACAGTGCATTCTTTTTTTTTGAGATGGAGTCTCATCCTGTCGTCCAGGCTGGAGCTCAGTGGCACAATCTCAGCTCACTGCAACCTCTGCCTCCGAGGTTCAAGTGATTCTCCTGCCTCACCCTCCCAAGTAGGTGGGACTACAGGCGTGTGCCACTACACCCAGCTAATTTTTGTATTTTTAGTAGAGATGGGGTTTCACCATGTTGGTCAGAATGGTCTCGATCTCTTGACCTTGTGATCCACCCGCTTGGGCCTCCCAAAGTGCTGGGATTAGAGGCATAAGCCACCATACCTGGCCTCCTTATTTTTTTTTAAGGATGCATGTGCATGAAAAATACAAGAATAAATCCAGAGATGTTGAAAGTAGTTACTTCTGCTAGGATTACAGATCCATACTATTATACTTTGTATTTTTCTACAGTTATTGTGTATTACTTTCATAATTAAAAATTCCTATTAAAAAGCAAACAGCTGAGAGTGGTTTCTTTGTAGATACTTACTCAACAAAAAACACTTGTCCATTCTCATCAGTTTCTTGTTCCCATCCATATGGCAAATCTGAAACACAAGAAAGACAGGTCTACAGGTAGGTGCCAGGGGAAGTAAAGACTGTTCTCAGGTCAGGAAGGGGAGGAGCCCTCCAGGCCCCGCCCCCAAGGCTGTCCCTCCCAGCCAACAGCTGTCACATCAACTGGCTTTGGTCATATGCTCCAACTGTGGCAGCTGCAGAAGGCCCGATCCCACCTGGGCTCCACATTTTTGCCTCTTGCTTTGAAGAAAATCTATTTTATGCCTGATCACTCTATAAACCTTACTGGTTGCACCAATAAATGGGAATTCTCCCTTGAATGAGCTCACAGAACACATCTACGTGCAAGGCAGGCACGCAACGTCATTCATACGCTGACCTGTGATGCCTCGTATGATATTAGAGGGCACTGCCATTTTTTCTCATGTGTACATGTTGACACTTCAACTAGACCCTAAACCTCTTAAGGGCAGGAACCTTCTCATACTTTTGAGATGGGGTCTCACTATGTTGTCCAGGCTCATCTCGAATTCCTGGGCACAAGTGATCCTCCCATCTCTGCCTCCGAAACTGCTGGTCTCATAGGCACAAGTCACCTCGCCTGGCCCCTTCTTATACTTCTATTCCGTGGATCACACACTAGCTCAGAATCACCTAGAAGTCATAGTAATCTTCACGAAATTCCCAAATACTTACATATTTAATTCCATAGTATAGCCAAGAACAAATTTATAAACATGGTAACTATAGGAAAACATCATACACTGTGAATCAAAGGCCTCAATTATTTTGATTGTGTTTTCTGTTGTTGTTTTTGCTATTTTTCAGACAGCATCTCACTCTGTCACCGAGGATGGAGCGCAGTGGTATGATCTTGGCTCACTGAAACCTCCACCTCCTGGGTTTGAGAGCGTCCTGTTCCTCAGCCTCCGAAGTAGCTGGAATTACAGGCGCGCGCCACTATGCCCAGCTAATTTTTGTATTTTTAGAAGAGATGCGGTTTCAACATATTGGCCAGGCTGGTCTGGAACTCCTGACCTCAGGTGATCCACCCGTCTCGGCCTCCCAAAGTGCTGGGATTACAGGCATGAGCCATCACGTCCGGCCATTTTGGTACTTTAAGACCAGTAAGAAATCATCGTCCCTCCACCCTACGATCTCATCTTCTTCTTCTGCCAAATCCCATAAGCTCCTCAGAGTGGGAGTCCGGTTCTGTACCAGAGAGCCCTCCCAAAACCACACCAGAACCTGTCACCTCTCCGCCGGTGACATTTTCCCCATCTACTTAATGCTTCAATCCAAGATCCTTTGACAACAACATACAAACCTCCTGCCACTCGTTTTCTTTTTCCAGTTTTTGGATGTTCCCACTGAGTCTTCTCCTCGGTATGACTGTTGGAAAAAAAAAATCACAGTAATAAATAAAAATTAACTCTTCTAAAAAGTAATCAATTGTATTAAATGTTTTTCTCTCCCAGATAATACTCTCTCTTAAAAGTAGTAAAATCAGACATTCGGAGAAGCCATGGGCAGAATATAAATGTCACCGATTACATCAGGTCAAATTCCTCAAGTTAGAAGCAGCAGCGGCCCTGTAGACATTTCCCGACAGCCTGCCTTTAGAAGCCAGATAGAAGGAGGAAGTGAGGGAAGAAGAAGAAAGAGGACTGTGACCCCAGCTATGGGGTCAATTTTAGGAGGCTTGCTGAATCACTCAAAGTATCTAGAGGCAGTTGGGCGCGGTGGCTCACGCCGTAATCCCAGCACTTTGGGAGCCCCAGGGGAGCAGATCACGAGGTCAGAACATCGAGACCATCCTGGCCAACATGGTGAAACCCCGTCTCAAAAAAATACAAAACTTAGGTGGGCACGGTGGCACACACCTGTAGTCCCAGCTACTTGGGAGGCTGAGGCAGGCGAATTGCTTGAACCAGGAAGGCAGAGGTTGCAGTGAGCCTAGATCACACCGCTGCACTCCAGCCTGGCGACACAGTGAGACTCTGTCTCAATAAATAAATAAATAAATAAATAAGTAAATAAATAAATAAATCTAGAGGCATTTTGCTCTATATTTGTTTTAGTTTTATTCCAGGATCTAGTGACAAAATTCATAATATCTAATGTATATAATCTCTTAAAATGTTTACTTATTTATTTGTATTTCTTTTTAAAGAATCAGGGTCTCACTATGTTGCCCAGGCTGGACTGGAACTCCTGGACTCAAGTTACCCTCCTATTTCAGCCTCTTCAGTGGCTGGGACTAGAAGCCCGTGCCACCTTGACCAGCTAAAATGTTTATTCTTTCCGCAGATGTAACTTCAAAGTGTTTCATTAAGCACTGGTTCCTAACTGGTCCCAAGAGGTAGTTAAGAGATGGAGTAAGACAGCCCCATAAGTCACCTAGCTGTGTGCTGTGCACCTTTGGTCAAGTGACCCCAAGCCTTAATCTCCATTCCCTCTTCCGCAAAATGGAAATAATCCTAGCACTCATCTTCGGGGCTGCTATGTAAGAATATTGTATATCCAGGGTTTCGCATAGCACCGGGCATACAAAAAGCTCTGGGAAATGTAAGCTGTTACTGTGAACAAATCAGTTACATAAACTAGTCTGATTTTTGCGTCAAACTTAACATTTCATCTCAGACCACCACCCAAAGTTATAATTAAAATAGTAGGCCAATAACTAGAAACGTGTCGCCAGGTAATAAGGAATCCAGGAAAACATACAATTACTTCATCAGGGAAAAAGCCAGGTGTTACAAGAGGCACGCAAAGGGTAGGCTGGGTTTCCTAAAAGTTTACCTACTCAAGCCAACACAGACAGTTTTATTTTTAAATCAGCAACATCTAGGTGATAGGACATGAACATTCTTTCCCTGTCAATTACTTTAAAGAAAATAAATACAGAGAGCACGAATTTTCTAAAAAAATTCTACAACTTGCAAGCAAGGTCTTTTTATGCACTGCTGGCTTCTGGTCTGTCTTGAGCAAGTCTTGGCAGCTGGGTCTCTGGCAAGGTGCAGGAATGCCTCACTCAGCATGCTGAAGACTGAGCAACCCGTGCTAGCTGAGTGCAGGCCATCTCCTCAGCACTGCTGCCACCTCACAGAGCTGCTGAAAAGGTGAGACACGTAACACCTGTGACAGGGCTTGGAGAATGAGTAAATCCTTGTACCAGCTACGGTATCAGTAGCAAAGACAAACTCCTACTTTGTACATCAACCACCATTCAATACCACTCGCAAAAAAGCAGCTCTATGGCCGGGCGCGGTGACTCACGCCTGTAATCCCAGCACTTCGGGAGGGTAAGGCAGGTGGATCACCTGAGGTCGAGAGTCTACGATCAGCCCGACCGACATGCAGAAACCCTGTCTCTACTAAAAGTACAAAATTAGCCGGGTGTGGTGGCGCATGCCTGTAATCCCAGCTACTCGGTATGCTGAGGCAGGAGAATCGCTTGAACTCGGGAGGCGGAGGCTGCGGTGAGCTGAGACCACGCCATTGCACTCCAGCCTGGGCGACAAGAGAAAACTCCATCAAAAAAAAAAAAGCAGCTCTGACTCTCCAGTAAGGATCGCCCACTCTCCGCTGGCACAGAGGGAATACTGGCATACCAACTCCTGCTCCTCCTTCAAAAGGGACGGGAACAGCAATCAGATACACCAGGCATTGGCAACAACGCGAAACCCTCCTGCCCCTTGCAGAGCTGTCTCACGCTTCTTCAAGACAGTTAAGAGATGGAGTTGCATTTTCCTTGCCTGCCATTAAAAGTAGTATTCATCTCCTAGGCACACATCAAACGCGCTTGAAGCCTGGCTCCAAAAAACTCTACCCTCAAGAATCCACAAAGTGGCTGGGCGCGGAGGCTCACGCCTGTAATCCCAGCATTTTGGGAGGCCGAGGCGGACGGATCACTTGAGGCTAGGATTTCAAGACAGCCTGGTCAACATGACAAAAGCCCATCTCTACTAAAAATACAAAAATTAGACAGACATGGTAGCACATGCCTGTAATCGCAGCTACTTGAGTGGCTGAGGCATGAGAATTTCCTGAACCTGGGAGGTGGAGGTTGCAGTGAGCCAAAATCTCACCACTGCAGTCCAGCCTGGGTGAAAAAGCAAGACTCAATCTAAAAAAAAAAAAAAAAAATCCATGAAATGACCCTTAACAGTGGAAGCTGAGCCTTGACAGTAGACAGGCTGGCACAGAAAGAGCCTCCCGGCCCTTAGTAGGTGAAGCTGGGCCCTCAGACATGTAGCCTCATGCCTGGCCCACAGCAGGTGCACAAATGTAAACACACAGAATGAGTACTTTCCAAAGGAGCTACAAAACTCAGATTATTTATTTATTTATTCAGAAAGACATTTAGAAAACAAAACAAACTGTCAACCTATGTTCTTGACTTTCACAGAACATGCTTAAACCAGGGTTTCTCGTCCTCACTGCTAGTGACACTTGAGGCTGATTCTTTTTTTTTTTTTTTTTTTGAGACACAGTCTCACTCTGTCGCCCAGGCTGGAGTACAGTGGTACAATCTCAGTTCACTGCAACCTCTGCCTCCCAACTTCAAGCAATTTTCCTGCCTCAGCCCGAGTAGCTAGGATTACAGGCACCTGCCACCATGCCTGGATAATTTTTGTATTTTTAGCAGAGATGGGATTTCACCATGTTGGCCAGGCAGGTCTCGAACTCCTGACCTCAACTGATCCACCTGCCTCAGCGTCCCAAAGTGCTGGGATTCCAGGCATGAGCCACTGCACCCGGATCACATCATTCTCTGTTGTGGGGTTGTCTTGGGCACCACTGGCCTCTGCCCATCAGACGCCAATACCCCAGTCCCATAGTTGTGGCAACAGAAAGCGTCTCCAGACGTTGCCAACCGTCCCCTGCAGAACACAACCATCCTTGGGGAAGAACCCAGAACCAGCTGAAGCGGCGACAGTAATTTGGTTGTGAAGATTCTGGAGCCTGACTGCCTGTTTTCTGGATCTCCCATTTGCCAGCCACTCTGCCCTTGAAGAAGTCATTTAATCCCATGCCTCAGTTTCCTCATCAGTTTAGATGGGGACAATAACAGCACCTACTTCTTGGGGTTATAGAGTTAACACAGGAAGAACTAAGAACTGTACCTTTCAGCAGAAGACGTATTTTTCATAAATATAAAAATTAATTAAAAGGTGTTCTTTTTAATTATAACCTTAAATGACTTTTTAATGAAGGGAAAATTAGAACACGTGTCCCCTAAGTGTTCTCCCATTCTCCTTTAAATAAAAGCCAACTTTGATTTTTTATTTTTTCAATAAGCTTGCCATTTAAAGAGATAATTAATAGTAATCTCAACTTAAACCAAAGGATTCAAAATTAAGTGAACATCATATTACATGAACACCACACTTCCACGTACGGGGTGTTTTCTGTTATTTATTTATTTTTTTTTAGACAGGGTCTCATTCTGTGGCCCAGGCTAGAGTACAGTGACACAACCATAGCCCACTGCAGCCTCGAGCTTCTGGGCTCAAGCAATCCTCCCACCTTGGCCTCCCACCATGTCCCGCCTCCAGTGTGTGTGTCTGTGTTCTGAACACAGTGTAAGTTAACGGGGAGATCTAGAGTTGACGGTGAGGACAGCCAGCCCTGTGGACACAGAAGACATTGAGGCCTCTGATTGCCAAAAGGCCTGAGCTTCATGAGGAGGACAGGGATGGGCAAACAAGGACGGCTCTGACACTGAGACCTTGTCCCTCCCTCCCCATCTCCCACGAAGGGGCTGCTCTGAGACTGTTAGGGGAGAGGGGTAGAAGAAAGGCCCACCAACACTCTCAGGTCTCCCCTGACCCCATCCCTGGAAGCCCAGCCTGGTGGGCTTTGGAGCCCTAAGACATGTGTGCCTTTTGAGACATACAAGTGAACCATGGGGCAGGTGCGAAAGCAGGAGAGGCCAACAGCAGCCACACAAGACCAGGCTCCACCAGACCCCGAGGTCTCAGTGGGAGCTACAGCCTCTATCCCTGGCCGTGGCCCTACTACACGAGGGGAAACAATATGGAAAAGAAATGACTCAAAGAGCAGCCTCCTAGAAAGCACATCCGCAAAGTCTCCCCAACCCCAAGAGAAAAACAAGTGTCACTTCCAGAGTCAGGAATGAAAAGGGGTTGGAACCAGCGCAAAACTTTAAAAAGAAAAGGGCCAGGATGTTCACAGATCAGGAGAGATCAAGGGAATGTGGGGTTGGGATGGATCAGAGGCATCCTAACCTAACACCCAAAGAACTTCAGCCTTTCAGCCCTGACACCCAGAGAACTGAGGGCTGGCAGGGAAGGACAGAAGGTCCAGAGAGATGAGTCCCCCAGCTGGGAACCAGCCAAGCCCTGGCATCTCAGCTGGTGTAAGCAATAAATAGCTAATGCATGCGGGGCTGAATACCTAGGTGATGGGTTGACAGGTGCAGCAAGTCACCATGGCACATGTTTACTTATGTAACAAACCTGCACATCCTGCACATGTAGCCCGGAATTTTAAATTCAATTAAAAAAAAAAGCAGCAGAGTCCGAGAGGCCAGCTTGAGTCCTAAGACACTAGTCGGGGGGCTGGAGGAAGGGCTTTTGGAAACCACGTATGCACCCGAGCGCCCTGGCCATGGGACACACAGGAAGAGAGCAGATGGGAGAAAGGCCAAGCAGCAGGGAGGCAGGCACAGGGGGCACGCAGGGCAAGCGGGAGCAAGGGAGCCCCAGGGCCCTAGCGCCAGGATCCAGGGCACGCCTGCAAGGAAGCAGAGCACCTCTGTGGCTGAGTGGCAAAGGAGGAGAGGAGACGCCCCACAGAGCCAGAAGCACAGGCGGGCTTAGGAAGCCGGAAGAAGGTCATGTGCATCTCTACTCTGGGGCCCAGGGCACCACCCAACCACCCATAGAAGCCCGCGGCTGACCTTCCTGCGATGATTCATTTACTCATCCCACAGGGTTTCATCTTACAGCTTCTGGGTGCCAAGCACCAGGGATGCGCAGATGAACGCGCTGCCCTCACGATGTCTGCAACCTGGGCAAGGGAGACAGGGCCAACAAGGAGGAGTACACAGCCAAGGCTAAGCACGAAGAAGCAGAGAAACAAGGTGACCAGTACAAGGTTGAGGGGACACCCACAGTCAGGAAGCTTACATGTCTCTTGGGCAGTGACATGTAAGCTCGGCTCTGAAGGATGAAAAGGAGCCCTTCCCGACAGACGTACAGGTGAGAGGGACAGTAAGTGCCCGCTCAGGAGCTTGCCTCGACCCCTGCAAAGCCTAATGGAGCTCTGCTGCTGCTGGAAAAGGTCCTTTAATTCCCAAGAGCCAGAAATTCTTCCTGAAGTCACAAGCCGAATGCCACTCTCTGGCTCCGCCAACAGAGCCCAAGCTTCTCCACAAGGCACAGAACTCCTTGAACTGGGTCCTCCCTTCCCTGCCTTAACCTTCACATTCCTGGACCCTCACAAAGATCACAGGCCCCTGGACAGGCCATGCAGGGGGCCTCTCCTCTCACTGTTCCCTCTACCTGGACTGCCCTCCTGCCCCATCCACTTCTACTTGCGCTCAAAACACCGCTCTGGGCTTGGTACAGAGCCTCAGGCCTGTGATTCCAGAGCTTCAGGAGGGAGGCTGGCTTGAGTTCAGGGGTTCAAACCAGCCTGGGCAACACGGTGAGACCCCATTTCCACAAAACATGTAATAATTAACTGGGTGTGGAGGCACACACCTGTGGTCCCAGGTACCCAAGAGGCTGAGATGGGAGGATCGCTTGAGCCCAGGAAGTCAAGGTTACTGTGAGTCTGCCACTATATTCCCTCACGTTCCCAACCAATACCTACACACACCTCATGCCAGGCACGCTGCTTCCTGGTATACACACTGCGTGGGAACGCTCCTACACATGTCACTGTGCCCTAATAAGACTGGGTCCTAAGGATGACAACTGGCTTTTTTTTATTTGCCTCGGTAAAACCAGTGCCAGCAAAAGGCCTGGCACATAATACCTCTATGTGTCTTGCATGAACTCATCAGAACTTTGTTTTTCTTCTACCTTGCCACCAAAGGCAGCAGTGCTTCACATCCTTGCATAGATTAGAATCACCTGGGAGGGAAGATTTTTTTTTACAACCTACCAAGGGAGAGGGGAGAGGCCAAACCAATTAAATCAGGAACCCTGGGCTGGCGCAGTGGCTCCTGTCTGTAATCACAACACTTTGGGAGGCCGAGGTGGGCGGATCACTTGAGGCCAGGAGTTGGAGACCAGCCTGGCCAACAGGGCGAAATTAGCCAGGCGTGGTGGTGGGCGCCTGTAATCCCAGCTACTCGGGAGGCTGAGACACGAGAATCGCTTGAACTCGGCATTCAGAGGTTGCAGTGAGCCGGGATCGTACCACTGCACTCCAGTCTGGGCGTGGAGCGAGACTCTGTCTTTTAAAAAAAAAAAAAAAAAAAAAAAATGAAAAACAAACAAACAAAAAAACCCTCAGGAAGCGGGGCCCAGAAAAAGACACTTACAAAAAGTTTCCCAGATGCTGAAAATCAGATTTACATCCATGTTTCTCAAATCCAGGTGATATTCCACCTCACCCGGAAAGCTTAAAAAACAGACTCCCAAAGTGGAGAGTCTGCTGCAGCAGGTTCTCTACGGAGACCCAAAACGTATATTTAGGACATTCCCTAGGTGATTCTAAGGTGCTGATACAAGACGCACTGTCATATCTGAAGAGCAATCAGGAAAGACAGTTAAGGAACATTGAGTACCTACTGTGTGCTTTGTGCACAGTGCCTGAACTGACCCTCACATCAACCCATTTTACAGGTGAGAAGACCGAGATTACACGTTCTTTCAATGGCCCAAGGTCACACAGTTAAAGATGAAGGCTCTGCTGCGGTTTCCAAAACTTTCCCACGAAACGATAGTGAGGCTATCTAGGACTTCTGCTAAAAAAATACTCCTGGCTGGGCGCAGTGGCTCACGCCTGTAATCTCAACAATTCTGGAGGCTAAGGCAGGTGGACTGCTTGAGCCCAGCAGTTCGAGACTAGCCTGGGCAACATGGTGCGACCCTAGTCTCTACAAATACTTAAATAAATAGTCGGGCATGGTAGTCACGCCTGTAGTCCCAGCCACTCAGAAGGCTGAGATGAGAGGACTGCCTGAACCCGGTAGGTAGAGGCTGCGGTGGGCTATGATGGCACCACTGCACACCAGCCTGGGTGACTGAGCAATACCGGTCTGGAGAAAATAAAACAAAACTCCTAGCCCTGCAACCCACAGCCTGCAGGAGGGAGCTGAGCACGTGCACTTTTAAAAATGTCTTTATTTTTTGGCGGGGATGAGGCCGCTTTGCCCTCGCCGCGCGGCGCAGTGCTGCATCCTGAACAGCAGAGGGCGCGCCGGGAGGCCGCCAGGTGACCCCCGCTGGACCCAGGGCCCACCAAGGGGGCCAGCCCCTCCTGGGAACCCTGGACCCTTGAAACCCTGAAGCTCCTTAACAGTCACTTCCACTTTGCACCGCACTCGCTGCGCTGGAGTGCGCGCCCTCCCCGCGCTGGTGGCGTCCGAGGGCATTGCAGGGTCCCAGGTGCGTCCGCGGCCCCACTGCGGCCCCCTTACTTGGCGTAGTAAACCCAGCCGTCCTTGGTGGTTCTCTCCTCCCAGCCCGGGGGCAGCTCGTCCTCACTGTCCGTGTCGTCCAGGCCCGCGTAGCGCAGGGCTGCCATGGCTGACTGTGGAAGCAACTGGCCCCCCAATCAACCGCTGCCGGGTCCCCTCGCCCAGGGACTCACTCCCGCTCCAAAAAGAGACCCGCGCGCGTCGGCGCCCGACCGCTCACGCCTGCGCACTGCGCCCTCCAGGGGCCGCTCCGCGGACCACGAAGCTGAAATCCAGTCTCCGCAACATCGCGACTGCCGGCGTCAAAGGGGCAGGGCCTGGAGAGGAAGGCGGTGAAAGCGCCTAAGAGATCGCGCTGCCGCCGGGCTAGACAGCAAAACCGGAGAGCGCTCCGAGGCGCTGGAGATGGAGCGGAGCCTTGTCCGCCTCCCCGAAGCAGGGAAGGGGCGTGCGCATCCAGTTTCGGTCCAGGACTCCGCCCGTTGCTGGGCTACCCGTAATCACTTCCGCGTTGTTCTGGCCAATCCTGCAGGAGCTTGGCAATTGGATATGGGAAATGTAGTCCAGGCGGCGCCTGACTGGAAAGCGGCGCCCAGGGTGTCCTGGGTTTCTGTCTCTCCTTGCCTTGGGGGCTTGTGAAAGTCCATGATCAGAAACCTTTCAGGACTTGCCAGCATTCGTGCTGATTCGCAAACTTTGTTTTGCATATGAACACAATGTTAAAATATAACCTGGAAAACTTAAAACTGCTGATTCCTGATTTCCTGTTTTAGAGAAGGTTCTTCCAGCCAAAACAGGGTGCTGTTCATAATAGAAACTGACGTTTACGGAGCACTTAATAGGGGGTCCAGGCCAGAAATGCACAGACGTCTCATGTACCTGACACCTTTGTGTAGTGGGCACAACTCAGAAGGAGTAGCTAGGCCGGACTCAGTGGCTCATGCCTGTAATCCAAACACTAGGAGGCTGAGGCAGGAGGATCACTTGAGGTCAGGAGTTTGAGAACAGCCTGGGCAACATAGCAAGACCCCCGTCTCTACCAAAACTAATTATTTTTTTAGTTTGCCGAGCGTGGTGGTGCACATCTGTAGTCCCAGCTACTCAGTAAGGCTGAGGGGGGAGAATCACTTGAGCCCAAGAAGTCGAGGCTGCAATAAGCTATGATCGGGTCACTGCACTCCAGCATGGGCAACAGAGAGAGCTGCTGTCTTTAAAAAACTGCCTCACCTTTAGAGAATTTCCTTTAGTAAGTCTGGAATGGGTCCAGAATCTGCAGAGAGAAAGAAAGAAAGAGAGAGAGAGAGGGAGGGAGGGAAGGAGGGAGGGAGGGAAGGAAGG
>NC_045450.1:62720627-62817069 GCF_002776525.5 Piliocolobus tephrosceles | reverse complement strand
AAGGAGGGAGGGAGGGAGGGAAGGAAGGAAGGAAGGAAGGAAGGAAGGAAGGAAGGAAGGAAGGAAGGAAGGAAGGAAGGAAGGAAAAAAGAAGAAAAGAAGAAAGAAAGAAAAAGAAAGAAAGAAAAAGAAAAGAAAGAGAAAGAAAGAAAGAAAAGAAAGAAAGAAAGAAAGAAAAGAAAAGAAAAGAAAGAAAGAAAAGAAAGGAAGGAAAGAAAGAAAGAGAGAGAAGCCAACTACATGAGGAGACACAGGAAGAGAGGAGAGCCGGGTACTCCTGGCAGTTGAGATCCCATCACTCCACTATAGTTATTGACTCATCTGTGTAGTCCTGACTAAACTGACAAAGCACACCGGGGACTTCTTTCTATTGTCAGCACTTGGTAAATGCTTCAGCCGGCAAATTTGTTAAATGAATGAATGAATGATGTGATTCCTTAGGTTTGGTTCTCTGTGAATCAATCTAATTAAAAACAAAATCCTGTATGTACAAAGTAGACTCAAGTCCTCTTGGACCACCAAGAGGTATCCTATAAATGTTCTGTATCCAAAACCTCAAGCAGATCTTCAGCTTGTGCCTAAGGGGTTTTCCAGAACATTCCCTGTTTGGCATAAGCTCCCCAGCCCCGTGTTACAAGGAAATCTACTGACCATGATTTCTCAGGCCTAGGTTCCAGAGAATGCAAGCCTCCATGAGAATAATTACATATATTTGATTCTGCTGAGAAAGCAAAACAATAAAATTGAAAATAAGGAATTTTAGAAGTATGTATTTTAATGGACAGTGTGTGGCAACTGCTTTCTGTCTTCATGTTCTCAAATTGGTGATTGCTTAGGATTCCTGCTTTATGTACTCTTCAGTGGAAACACTTGCCTTTCTGTACTTGACCAACCAAAAACAAGCTTAACAACGCGCTGTTTAGTTTCAACAGGCCTGCTGTCTCATCTTAAACCTATCATAAGATTTTTTTCCAAATCCACCTGTGTTTAAATCTGCTACCATTGGATTGGGCATAGTGGCTCACAACTGTAATCCCAGCACTTTGGGAGGCAGAGGCAGGAGAATTGCTTGAGCCCAGGAGTTCAAGACCAGCCTGGGCAAGAGAGTGAGACCACCCCATCTCTCCAAAAAATTTAAAAGTAAGCCAGTGTGGTAGTCCATGCCTGTAGTCTCAGCTACTCGGGAGGCTGAGGTTGGAGGATCATTCTAGTAATCCTAGAGTAATTAGTAGGGTAATTACTACTAATCCTAGTATTTACTCCTAGGCTCTAGCCTGGGAGTTCGAGGGTATAGTGAGCCATGATTGTACCACTGCACTCCAGCCTGGGTGACAGAGTAAGACTCTGTCTTAACAACAACAAAAAAAGGTAAATAAAAATAAATGTGCTACCCACTAATCTGTTGCTCCACTGCTCCCCTCAATTTACCTCCTTTCCCCTCTCACCTAAGCCTTCTTATTCCTTTGCTATTGGTAGGAAATTCAGTCACAAAATGCCCTGATTGTGGGGTGAGGAAGGAATGATGTCAAACTGATTAGCCTCTGTTTCTCCATTCATTATCTTTGACTCTGTTCAGTTTCACAAGGACTGTCTGCTTAGGTTTATCTTGGTTTCCTCTGGCCAGAGCTTCTGCTGGCATCTGTTACTTATCACTTGGCACCAGGCCACAGCTAGCGATATAGCATGGTATTCTCCAAACTAGGTAGCAGTCCCCCTGGAAGAAGTTTAAACTTCAGGGTCTATCCTGTGTTGGTCCTACCACTTTGGAAAGTCCCTCTAAGGCTTCTCCTGCCGCTGACACCAGGGTTTCTCAACCTCGACATTACTGATAACTGGAGCCAGATCCTTCCTTGTGGTGGGGTTGTCCAGTACATTGTAGGATGTTTAGCAGCATCTCTAGCCTCTACCCACTAGATACCAGTGGTAGATGCCCCTCTCCTAGTTGTTATAACCAAAAATGTCTCTGGAAGTTGCCAGTTTTCCCCCACTGGAGAATCTATACTGACAATAAGTAAATGACTCACTTATGAATTACAGGAGTTCTGCTGAGATTTATTTCAGGCATTGAGGAGCCTGCTCCTGTCAGGAGATTCACAGGGTGGTCCTGGGACCCTGGTGGCTCCAGCACAGGTTCTGATTACTGAGTTCTATAGCATGGTCTGGATGCCTCTCACCTTCCTAGCCCCTCTACAGGTCAGAGACATCCTGTGGAAATCTGGCTGGCTGGTCCAGACTCCAGTAATGGTGGGAGTGGTTATCATTTTTGTTCGAGACAGAGTCTCACTCCATTACCAGGCTGGAGTGCAGTGGCATGATCTTGGCTCACTGCAATGTCCACCTCCTGGGTTCAAGTGATTCTCCTGCCTCAGCCTCCCAAGTAGCTGAGACTACAGGCATGCACCACCAAGCCCAGCTAATTTTTGTATGTTTAGTAGAGACGGGGTTTCCCCATCTTGGCCAGTCTGGTCTTGAACTCCTGACATTGTGATCCACCCACCTCGGCCTCCAAAAGTGCTGGGATTACAGGCATGAGCCACCGCGCCCAGCCTCTTCTCCTTTTCTTATAACTTATTTGTTGGGCTCTGTGAGGTTAAAGAAGTACGACATGCAAGCATTGGGAACGTTTTCCTCTTGAAGTTTGTCTCCTCCCTTCCATGGGCTACATTTTCTGCTCTCTCCTTACTGGCTTCCTCTGTTTACTCACAGTTTCTGGCCCCCTGAACTTTAGCTTTGACTTTGCTATGACGATCTGTCAGCAGGCAAGCCCTACTGAAGTTGGTGAGGGTTAGACTATAATAGGTTTGAGAAGGCTTATGTTTGGGAATGAGCCAATGTTCTCAAAATCTTACCCTAAGAAAGCCGTAAGAATGATTTGTTTTAAACAACCCCATTAAAAAGTAGGCAAAGGACATGAACAGACACTTCTCAAGACATACATGCGGCCAAGAAACATACGAAAAAAAACTCAACATCACTGATCATTAGAGAAATGCAACTCAAAACCACACTGAGATACCATCTCATGCCAGTCAGAAGGGCAATTATTAAAAAGTCAAAAAACAGCAGATGCTGGCAAGGCTGCAAAGAAAAAGAAACACTTTTACACCCTTTGTGGGAGTGTAAATTAGTTTAACCATTGTGGAAGACAGTGTGGCAATTCCTCAAAGACCTTCAGGCAGAAAAACCATTTGACCCAGCAATTCCATTACTTGGTATATACCCAAAGGAATAGAAATAATTCTATTATAAAGATACATGGACGCATATGCTCACTGCAGCACTATTCACAATAACAAAGACATAGAATTGACCTAAATGCCCATCGATGATAGACTGCATAAAGAAAACGTGGTACATATATACCATGGAATACTACACAGCCATGAAAAGGCACAAGATTATGTCCTTTGCAGGGACATGTGTGGAGCTGGAAGCCATTATCCTCAGCAAACTGACACAGGAACAGAAAACCAAACCCTGCATTGATATGATTTGGCTGTGTCCCCACTCAAATCTCAACTGGAAATTTATCTCTCAGAATTCTCACATGTTTCTGAGAGGGATCCAGGGAGAGGTAATTGAATCATGAGGGCTAGTCTTTCCCATGCTATTCTTGTGATAGTGAATAAGTCTCAAGAGATATGGTGGGTTTATCAGGGGTTGCCACTTTTGCTTCTTCCTCATTTTCTCTTGCTGCTACCATGTAAGAAGTGCCTTTCACCTCCCACCATGATTCTGAGGCCTCCCCAGCCACATGGAATTGCAAGTCCAATTAAACCTCTTTTTCTTCCCAGTCTCGGGTATGTCTTTATCAGCAGCGTGAAAACGGACTAATACACACATGTTCTCTAAGTGGAAGCTGAATGATGAGAACACATGGATATATGGAGGAGAATAACACACGCTGGGGCCTGTCAGAGGGAGGCTTGCAGGGAGGGAGAGCATCAGGAAGAATAGCTAATAGACGCCGGACTTAATACCTTGGTAATGGGAAGATCTGTGTAGCAAACAACCATGCCACACAAGTACCTGTGTAAAAAACCTGCACATCCTGCACACGTACCCCTGAACTTACAGTAAAAGTTGGAGAAAAACAAAAGAATGGTTTGTTTTTAATCGCTACTCGGCCTTTTGGCTAAGATCAAGTGAAGAATGGTTTGTTTTTGTAAAGACAAATGAATCACATTGATTATTAGCAAGGAGGTTAAAAAAAAAAACAGCAATGTTTAGTTACACAACCGCACACCAGATGGCCCTATCCACCCACGATTTTAAAGGCTAAAGCCCAGTTCTTAACAAGGATTTCTACATTTCAACTTTCTTTTCTTTTTGACTGATTACTTCTGCAATAACTGACAATTTATGCACATAAGATGGATCAATTTTTACTGAACACAATTTGGCATTACTCAAAAGAAATGTATGCAAGAGGCACAAAGTTCTAGTGCAAGAGTCCTGGAGCCACGTTTCATTAGTTTATTATCATTACCCTGAAGATGATCCTATCCTTCCCTTTCCAACCTCAAATACACAAACACCCCGACAACTCTGCAAATCTGATTTAACTTAAAATGCCATTCTTTGGGAAATTAAGCCTGATGCTTTGGTGCAAAACTCAATGTACTAACGAGATCTGGGAATCGTCCTGGCTCTTCTGATAATTTTCTCATTGGGAGGTAACCAATAAGGAAGAATATTGAGCAGCAGTCTTATGGAAAACTCTCCTAATCAATGTGTCATTATTTAGGAAGATATGTTTGTATTTCATCTATTCATTCAAATACACAAATGAAAACAAACGCTATGTCTCATATATATATATAGAGAGAGACTCCTTATATACAGAAATAACTATGAATTAGCATAAGGCCAACAGTCAACCCAAAGAACTGTGGATTGAAGGTTCTAAGACAAATTTAAACCAAGACCTATAAGGTATTCAGAAACGGGAGAGTTCCCATGTTAGTTTCCTGTCATTTATCTTTTGAACCTGACTAATGTCACAAACTGTGACACTGGCCAAGTCCTTCAACTTCCCTTAGCTTCATTGTCTGAAAAATGAAAACAATAGTAATGCCTGCATCACAGCTGTGTTAAGATATTAAATAAGACAACACATGTCATCATATATATCATGGGGTCTGATCAGGAAAGTAAGCCAGTATTAACATTTAGATTTTTTTGTTTTTGTTTTCATTGTTGTTTTTGTTGTTGTTGTTGTTTGAGACGGAGTCTCTCTCTGTCACCCAGCCTGGAGTGCAGTGGTGCAATCTCGGCACACTGTAAGCTCTGCCTCCTGGGTTCACATCATTCTCCTGCCTCAGCCTCCCAAGTAGCTGGGACTACAGGTGCCCGCCACCATGCCCACGTGCTAATTTTTTTTTTTTTTTTTTTTGTAATTTTAGTAGAGACAGGGTTTCACCATGTTGGCCAGGATGGTCTGGATCTCCTGACCTCGTGATCTGCCCACCTCGGCCTCCCAAAGTGCTAGGATTACAGGCGTGAGCCACCGTGCCCAGCAGAATTTTTTTTTTTTTTTTTTAAGAGACAGTGTCTTACTCTCTTTCCCAGGCTGAAGTGCAGTGATACGATCATAGCTCAGTAAAACCTCGAACTCCTGGGCTCAAGCGATCCTCCTGACTCAGCCTCTCAAAGCACTGGGATTACAGCCATGAGCCGCCAGCACCAGCAAACATTTGGAATTTGACAGAGGGAATTCATTACACAGGTTATGGAATAGCTGAGAAGACAAATTCGGGCTAGTGATGCAAGTGAGAGATGAGCCAGAGTGGAAAGTCATTTTCAGGACACAGGCTGGAGGGATGAAAAGGAACTATGACAGAAGCCGGAGAGCCAGAGGCAAGAAGAGGGCTGTGTGGGGTCCCAAATAGCAAAAAGGAGTCAGGCTGGAGCGACCAGGGGAAAGCAAAGTGGAAGCTATAGGTCGGCCTTTCTTTATGGCCCCAGACAAGTGACCCTCCTGCACAGATAACGCACGTATTGCACAAGCTTCGTGCTTATCATCAAACACTGCAATTTATCAAACACTTCGGCTCACAGAAGAATGCAAATTAACTCCCTGCTACCTTAGCGTTATCCATCAGCTCAAGAACCATTTTAAAACTATATAAAATCTCCAGTGGCTGGGCGCGGTGGCTCACGCCTGTAATCCCAGCACTTCGGGAGGCCGAGGCGGGCGGATCACGAGGTCAGGAGATCGAGACCATCCTGGCCAACACGGTGAAACCCCGTCTCTACTAAAAATACAAAAAAAATTAGCCAGGCGTGGTGGCGGCGCCTGTAGTCTCAGCTACTCGGGAGGCTGAGGCAGGAGAATGGCGTGAACTTCGGAGGCGGAGCTTGCAGCGAGCGGAGATCGCACTGCTGCACTCTAGCCTGGGAGACAGAGCTAGACTCCATCTCAAAAAAAAAAAAAAAAAAAAAAAATTTCCCGCAAGCCTTTGTTTCCTTGCTGTCAGCTCCCCTTCTGCTGATTCTGTCCATTGCAACCTTGCAACAGACTTTCCTACTGTCTTTAATAAATCTGCCTTTCTTTACCTACAACTGTCTTGGTTCATTCTTTAACACCCACAGCACCAGCCCACATAATCGCTGCTCATCCACGACAGGCTGCCCTGAGGGGACTGGACCCTGGAGAAAGAAGAATTGCTGCAGGAAAACCCTGCAGAGATCACAAGGAGAAGAAGAACTGGCTCCCTGAGGTCACCTGCCAGGACTTCTCATTGGATGAAACCACTCAGAAGCCAGAGGGTGTCAGGGTCCGCGTGTTTCTTAAACACAGGAATGAACACACAAGACAACACAGGACAAGACATACATGGCGGCCGCCCCGAACGGCACACTCTGCTTTATTTTATACAGCCGTTTGTGGAATGTTACCAAGTCATGAGGCATGTGTTGCTTCCCTGACCTTTCCTTGACTCCCAAGATCAGTAAACATTGACCATTTCCCAGAGCCCACTGTTTACAGCTGGCTCCTTTATCCTTCTTGTTTGCAGAGAAGGACCGTCCTGCTTTGTCTGCAAGAGCAGGGCTTATCGGGAACTTCTTTGCGAGCACGCAGTCCTCTACAAGAGGGCTTGGGCACCTGGGAAGAACCTCCTCTGCAGAAGAAAGGGAGGGAATGGATCTGAAAGCAACAGGAGGAAACAGGCGCTGACCAGCATAAGCACTTAGAACACTCCAAGTGTTGGCTACAGCTGCAGAAGCCTGCGATGGGGTGAGGAGGGAAAGTCCTAAGATCACTCTGATCCCCTTAAGTAGGGTGAGCATATAACTTTATGTTCCTAACGGAGACACACTGCAGACAGAAAGAGAGTGTTATTAAGAATTACTCTGAGACACCTCTTGGATAAATAGCCAAGCACCTGTCTGGCCAAGGGAGACTTTTAAGCAACGGGGTGACACAATCAAATTTGCATTTATTTATTTATTTATTTATTTATTTATTTATTTATTTATTTATGAAACAGAGTTTCACCCCTGTTGCCCAAGCTGGAGTGCAATGGCGCAATCTCGGCTCACTGCAACCTCTGCCTCCTGGGTTCAAACCATTCTCCTGCCTCAGTCCCTTGAGTAGCTGGGATTACAGGCGCGCACCACCATGCCCACCTAATTTTTTGTATTTTTAGTATAGACGGGGTTTCACCATGTTGACCAGGCTGGTCTCAAACCCCTGACCTCAGGTGATCCGCCTGCCTCGGCCTCCAAAAGTGCTGGGATTACAGGCATGAGCCACCTCACTGGCCCAAATTTACATGTTTTAAGCCCTCCAGCAAACGGGTGGTGAATGGAGTGACAGGGAATTAATCCAGTTAAGCTGCTCTCGGAACTAACAGTGATTTAATTTGGGTGACAAAGTGGCGATATGGCCAATGGGGTAGGGT
This sequence comes from Piliocolobus tephrosceles, assembly GCF_002776525.5. Classification (NCBI taxonomy): domain Eukaryota; kingdom Metazoa; phylum Chordata; class Mammalia; order Primates; family Cercopithecidae; genus Piliocolobus; species Piliocolobus tephrosceles. The sequence goes on along the minus strand of NC_045450.1, from coordinate 62,809,162 downwards.
AGGAGAGGAGGATGTAGATGTCTGGGAGGTGGTAACCTAGGACGCCAACAGAGGCACAGTTAAAATAATTATGTCAGAACTTTGCAAATGTCTGAGGGCCCTCAGTGCCCCTTTAGCAATTGCTCTCTGTTTCCACCTCTTCCCTCCACACCCCTGGCTCAGCCCAGTGTCAGGCCCCACTGATAGTGATATAGGAGCTAAGAAGAAATGATGTAGGCAGATAGTGAAGATATGGGGACCCTTAAAAAGGTTTTCCTTTTGATGAAAAGCAGGCTCCAAATCATTTTCTTTCTAACAAAGAGCAGCCTGTAAAATCGAGCTGCAAACATAGGCAAGCAAGCTAGAAGCTTGCACAAGTGAATGCTGGCAGCTGTGCCAATAGGAAAAGTCTACCTGGGACTAGGCATGTTCAAAACGGCAGCTCCATCTTCTTTTTCCTTTCCAACCACGTGTGCAGTAGGGAGCAGGCAACTTGGCGCTGGCCAAGTGGAAAGCCTCTTTGCATAGTAAGATTAGAGCGGGGTGGCCAGTCTTCCCCATGCAATATGTAAACGTCACACCTGGTGCAACCAATCTGTAGGCCCTATGTAAATCAGACACTGCCTCCTCAAGCCTATCTATAAAATCCACGCCTGGCTAAATTTTTTTTGTAGAGATTGGGTCTTGCTTTGTTGCCCAGGCCAGTCTCAAACTCCTGGACTCAAGCAATCTTGCCACGTCAGCCTCCCAAAGTGCTGAAAACTGCAGGCATGAGCCACCATGCTCAGCCACATGGCCTTTATTTTTATGAACAAGTGGAGACATGGAGACACTAAGTAACTTGCCCGGGGTGACCCAGTAAATGTCAGAGCTGGCATTTGAACCTCTGTTCTTAACCACTATGCAATGTAGCCTCTTCTAACTCCCGCATTCACTCCTTTATGAGTTCATCTCCCCAGCCCTCTGTCTCTGTGCATCTGTCATCTGTCCATCACCACACTATCCACCCCTCCATTCTTCAGTCCACTCATTGGTCTCTTTACATATCCAGCCTCTCAGTAATGTCTTGAATGGTGGCTTTCGCTTTAACATTGCTTCATACAAGGAAGCAAACACATATGAGAAATCTAAAATGTAAATTGCAGAAGCCAGACTATTTTAAACCATTAAGCTAAAATTAATTTAAGCAGTGAAAGTTCAATATTTGATTCAATAGGGGAAAAAATAATGGATAATAAAACGTTCCCCTGTTTATTTCAATATGTCTGCCTGTTAATGCCTTATCTAGGTTTACCCATGTCCATTTCTAATTTTTCAGCTGGCATTAAAGGGGATCTGGAGGACTTCCAATTTCTTTGGTTGAGCAGTTGACAGAGTAAAAAGAGCCCCGGCCTAGGAGGTGAGTTCATCTACCAGTGTTAATTAAATGCCAGTAATATGCAGGTACTGAGGAAAGACTGTTCTATTTCAGTTTATTCCAGGAACCAGTCACATATCCTGGCCAGCCGGCAGCCACACTCTCTTGTTGAGACACTACTATGTCTCCTGTTATTTCAGAATCGTGAAAACCTCTTCTTTTGTAGTTCCTGCACTCTGTGTAGTAAGTTCCAACCACATACCAGCCTTGTCATAAGCTCTGTTCATGATCAGCCTTTCGTCAAATGTGGGTTTTATTCCCTGAAATAGTAACAGTAAAGAGAAATACTATAGCTGTGGGCCAAGCCCAGTTGGTGATGTGAGTCCTCACACTAGTCTTCTTCTGGTTGCTTAGCTCAGTCCATTCACTTCATTCTGCCAAAAGTTCCTGTACTGGGGTAGGCAGAATAAAGGTCTCCCAAGATGTCCAAATCCTAGCCCTCAGAACCCATGAATGCATTACGTTACATGGCAAAGGGGAATTAAGGTTGCACATGAAATTAAAGTTGCTAATTAGGGAGGAAGATTGAGGCTGGGCGCAGTGGCTCTCACCTGTCATCCCAAACCCTGGGAGGCTAAGGCCAGAGGATCACTAGGCTGCTAAGAGTTTGAGACCAGCCTGGGCATCATAGTGAGACCTCCTTCTCCACAAACAATACAAAAACCAGCCAGGCATAGTGGCCCATGCCTACAATCTTAGCTGTTTCTAAGGCCAGAGGATTGTTTAAGGCCAAGAATTCGAGGCTGCAGTGAGCTAAGATGACACCACTGCACTGTAGCCTTGGCAAAAGAGCAAGATCTGGTCTTGAAAAATAAATTAATTAATTGAATAAAATAAAAAGGAAGATTGAAAAGGGTGGATGGATCTGCATGGACGATTGTGGTGGATTGTGGCCATTTTGGGGAATTTTTATTGTTATTAAGCTGATGGAACATATAGGGTTTTTACATTGACTCTGTGCCATAGGCCCTTTCACAAAGCTAGACTATGCCTTTGGTGCAGCCCTTTTTTTTTTTTTTTTTTTAAGGGGAGATTATCCTGGATTATCCAAGGGAGTCCAGTGTAATCACAGGAGTGTTTAAACATGGAAGAGGAAGGCAGAGGGGGAGGTCAGAGTGCTGCGATGTGAGAGGAGCCTGACCCACTATTGCTGGCCTTGAAGTTGGAGGAAGGGGGCCTTGAGCCAAGGAATCCGAATGGGGAGCCTCTGGAAGGTGAAAAAGGCAGAGAACCAGATTCGGCCCTGGAGTCCCCAGAAAGGCACCTCCTGTCTGACTCCTTGATTTTAACCCAGCTTCAGGCTTCTGAGCCACAAACTGTGAGGTAATATGTGTTGTTTAAGCCACGCAGTTTGCAGTCATTTGTCACAGCAGCAATAGAAAATGAACACACGTAGCTATAACGACATGAGGTTTTATTACTTAACAACTTATCATGTAGCACGCACTACATGCCAGGCATGGTTGTAAGCCCTTTACCAATATTAACTCACTTAATCCTTACAACCACCTACAAGCAGGAACCATTTATTAGCAACTCAAGTTTCACAGATGAGGAAACTGAGGCACACGAAACTTAAGTAACCTGCCCAAGGCCACTTGGCAAGCAAAAGCTAACCGTGGCTGGGTTTAGAATCCAAATAAGGGCACTAGCCCTGAACTCATCCTGTAAACTAGGTGCCTGAGCACTGCCTCTCCGGGACAGTGGATCCGCAGCTCTGGTCCTCTGACGGGTGCCAAGAGATTTTCACGACTCCATGGGAAAGTGAGAAAAATCAGAAAAAAGAAATGGCTCACGCCTCTAATCCCAGCACTTTGGGAGGCCGAGGCAGGTGGATCACTTGAGGTCAGGAGTTAGAGACCAGCCTGGTCAACAGGGCAAAACCCCGTCTCTACTAAAAAATACAAAAATTAGCCGGACATGGTGGCGCATGCCTGTAGTCCCAGCTACTTGGGAGGCTGAGGCATGAGAATCGCTTTAACCTGGGTGGCAGGCAGAGGTTGCAGTGAGCCAAGATTGCGCCCCTGCACTGCAGCCTGCGTGGAAGTACGAGACTCCATCTCAAAAAAGAAAAAAGAAATGAATTTTTCTTAAGCTACATATATTCCACTTAAGGTACTGTCCTTTTATTTTCTGAGATCACATCTGTCCTACTTTTATTGCTTTCTGATTATTTTTTCTCTCATCCCAGCATGTGTTATTAAGAAAATATTTAGGGCCAGGCACGGTGGCTCACGCCTCTAATCCCAGCACTTTGGGAGGCCAAGGTGAGCAGATCACCTGATGTCAGGAGTTCGAGACCAGCCTGGCCAACATGGCAAAAACCCATCTCTACTAAAAACACAAAAATTAGCCAGGCATGGTGGTGGGCACCTATAATCCCAGCTACTCGTCGGCTGTGGAAGGAGAATCGCTTGAACTTGGGAGAGGAGGTTGTAGTGAGCTGAGATTGAGCCACTTCACTCTAGCCTGAACAGAGGAGTGCAGAAAAGTTGAGAGAAGAGTACCCTGAATGTGCAAATACTCCTGCCCCCATATTTGCTTTATTTTATATATATATATAAAATACTACTATATATATAATATATATATATATATATAGTAGACTTGGGGGTCTTGTTATATTGCTCAGGCTTATCTGCAACTCCCGGCCTCAAGCAATCCTCCCACCTCGGCCTCCCAAAGTGATGGATTAAGAGGTATCAGTCAGCTTATTCAGCCCATATTTGCTATAAAGAGCCCATTCTGTTGTGTGGGCTCAGCTAGATGAAAATGCATTGCCAGCATCATGACAATTGACCTATGAATACGTCAGTGGGCCTCTCCTAAGAATGAGATTATTATTCTCCATATTTTCAATGCCATTTTCATACCTAAGAAAATGACGGATATCTCCATGATATGAATTAATTGTACCTAAACTATTATTTTGGGTTTTTAAAAATTGAAATATAAATCACATACCATAAAATTCACCACCCCCTCAAATTGTACAATTCAGTGGTACTTAGTATATTTATAGAGTTCCATAATCATCACCACTTCCTAATTTTAGAATATTTTCATCACCCCGAAAAGAAACCTATTAGCAGTCTCTCTTCATTCTCCATAGTCCCTAGTCCCTGGTAACCGTTAATCAACTTTCTATCTATATGAATTTACCTGCTCTGGGGATTTCCTATAAATTGAGTCAAATAACAAGTAGTCTTTTGTGTCTGACTTCTTTCACTTAGCTCAATGTTTTTGAGCTTCATTCATCATGTAGCAGGGATCAATACTTTGTCCTGTTTAATGACAGAATAATATTCTATTCTATGGATGTGCCACATTTTACTCATTCATCCCTTGATGAACTTCTAGGTTGTTTTCACTGTTTTGGTGATTATGAGTAATGCAGCTATGCACATTTTTGTGTAGACATGTGTTTTCTTTTCTATTCTATTTTTGTAGAGACAAGGTCTCACTGTGTTGCCCAGGCTGGTCTCAAATTCATGAGTTCAAGCAATCCTCCTGCCTCAGCCTCTCAAACTATGAAGATGACAGGCAGGAGCCACCACTCTTGGCTGACATGTGTTTTCATTTCTCATAGTTGGGAGTGGAGTTGCTGGGGCATATGGTAACTCTATACGTCACTTTTCTTAAAACGTCTTTTATAGCTTTTCCCCCTCTGAGCACTAAGTCTTCAAGGTCCATGCATTATACTTGGTTGCTTGTCTCTTTGGTCTCATTTAATCCGGAGCGGTGGCCCCCACCACCTCTTTTTCCCTGTGACAATGACATTTAAAGGTTCCACGTCATGCCGTCTTACAGAATGTGCCCCAAAGATTCTTCTGATTATTTCCTCGTGGTGCTATTTAAATTGTTCCTCTGTCTCTATGTCCTCTGTAACCCGGAAGTAAGACTAGAAGCTTAATTAGATTCTTGGCAAAAATTGTTCTCAGGTCATGCATAGTATTTTCTACCATTTTAGTGTTAAAATGTTTTATCTTTTATGGAAGGTGATAGTGATGGCAGGGTATTGTTTCGTTTTCTCATTTTTATTTTATTACTATTATTATTATTTTGAATAATTCAAAATAATTGAATAATAATTACAGGCATGAGCCACTATGCCAGGTCAGTGTTTTTTTCATTTTTAAAATGGTCTTTCTTGACATATGGATAAAGTTGATAATCTCACTATAAAACTCCTCATTGAAAACAATGCACAAATATCTATAAAAACAACAAACCAAGGCTTTTCTCTATTTTGTGAAATCTAAAAAACTGAGATCCATTAAACTAAGTAGCTTGTAAACCTAGCAGCTATGATAGGCTAAGAAATGGGTTCTCTGAAGCATAACAGGGAGAGCTTGGTTTTGTTTTATCATGAAAGTCCGCAGGACTAAGCAATAAAGCACATTTTCTCCTGGGCCACATGTAGGCCCTCTCCCTTGGTGAGTGCACTCATTACTGCAACTTCTGGAAATTAGGCCCCTAAGTTTGGAAACGTATTGGAAACTTTTGCGCCCCAAGCTTCAATGTAGCCGTAGCATATAATGGCTAACTTGCTGGCACTAATAAAATTGCATTTCAGTCCAACTGCATTCCCGTCTGCAGGGAAAAAACAATCACCCTCCAGTGGGGACAGTTGTATTGCACCCAAGCACTCAGAAATTGCAGCAACAAGTCCATTCTGTTTAAAGTCTTTTTTTCTTTTTTTCTTTTTTTTTTAATGGAGACAGAGTTTTGCTCTGTCACCCAGGCTGGAGTGCAGTGGAACAATCTTGGCTCATTGCCACCTCCGCCTCCCAGGTTCATGTGATTCTCCTGCCTCAGCCTCCCCGTCCTGGGTAGATGGGATTACAGGCACCTGCCACCATGCCTGGCTAATTTTTTTTTTTTTTTTTGCAGTTTTAGTAGAGACAGGCTTTTACCATGTTGCCCAGGCTGGTCTCGAACTCCTGACCTCAAGTGATCCACCCGCCTCAGCCTCCCAAAGTGCTGGGATTACAGACGTGAAAGACTGTAAAGTCTTTCACTGCCTGTTTAGAGTGTCTTATTTTGGCTGCCAAAGTTTTGAAGATGCTGCTGTGATCCTTTGCTGTTATATTCATGTAAGTAAATTCTTCCAAAGAGCACAGGGCCTGGAGCCCAAGATTCACTCCAGATTTTGACAGACATGCACATGCAAAGGTACGAGAAAGGGAGTGAGGGAAAAAAAAGAAAGGAAGTGATGACTACAAAGCACTCAGCACAGCACCAGGCACAGAGTAAGCACTCAGTACGTGTTAGCTATCATTGCTGTTGTTGATTAGAGCTGGATTGGAAGAACCTTAAGATTCAAATATGAGGCACAACTCTGATGTTAGATCTGACTTTAAAGTAAATGCATAACTGTATGGAACGTTTTCCAAGCATTACCAGATATGCCATCATCAGGAATACATAGAGGTGGGTATTAAAAGCCTTACTCTATAGAAGCCATAACTGAGGCTTAGTTTAGCAAATAGCAAAGACTTAGCAAACGGTAAAGCAGAGACTCAATCCAAATTCTCTCAATTCTAAAGTCTGCAAGTCTGCATTTTTTTGTTTGTTTGTTTTTTGGGTTTTTGTATGTTTGTTTGTTTTTGGATACAGGATCTCATACTGTTGCCCAGGCTGGAGTATGGTGGCATAAACACAGCTCACTGCAGCCTCGAACTCCTGGGTTCAAGCTATCCTCCTGCCTCAGTCTCCTGAATAGCTGGGACTACAGGAGTACAACACCACACTCGGCTAATTTTTAAATTTTTTTGTAGAGACAAAGAGTCTTACCTTGTTGGCTAGGCTGGTCTTGAACTCCTGGCCTCAAGTAATCCTCCTGCCTCAGCCTCCCAAAGTATTAGGATTACAGGGATAAGCCACCTCACTAGCCTGTGCAGTATTTTTAATGACCTTGCTGTACTGCTTCCCATGTTTGGCACAAGAAATCTGAACTTATCAACCAAATGAATTGTGTTTTCTTTGCGTATGTGGAATCTTCAAACAGCTTTGTGGTTCACTCCCTTAGAAAGTAAACAATAACATTCTCTCATATTCCTAGCTTTGCTTCTCAGCCTCACCAGCAGCTTCTCCATAAAACCTTGTCTCAATTGGCAACTTGATCAGAGTAAGCTACTTAAGATGCAAATCTGAACAGCCATTCCGTTACATAAAAATATTTTCCTGAGAATGCAAAAAAACCTGTGGTGGCCTCTGGATTGCAGAACATTCCAGAGTAGCCGCAGCAAGTAACGAAAGGAAGCCTTCTGCTATATTCACTTTAAAGTTTGCATTTGTACATGAATTATGTATTCTAAAAGAAATAATTATTAAATGAATACATAAATCAAAAATTGTCAGCTCTCCTATCCCAGCCTTTACTACCACATGGTATTGAGGTCAGTTCTTTAGCCTAAGGTTTTGTGAACTGATCCCTGTTCTGTTTACAGCTTCATTTACCTCCTTCCCATTTTTGGACTTGAAGCTCTTAGTAATACACAAGTATACATACACGCCCAGCCTGGTTTTTTGTTTTTAATACTATATGGACCGAAGAAAACACATCTGCAAGCCAGATTCTGCCAGGGGGAGGCCAGCGGTGGTTTCTAATCCAGTCTGGCTACCTCATTTTTTAGAGATGGTCTTTCTCTGTCACCTAGGCTGGAGTGCAGTGGTACAATCATAGCTCACTTCAGTCTCAAACTGTTGGGTTCAAGTGATCCTCCTGCCTCAGCCTCCCAAGCAGCTGGGACTACAGGCTTGTGCCACCATGCCTGGCTAATTTTTTATTTTTTATAGAAATGAGAGCCTCACTATGTTGCCCAGGCTGGTCTCAAACTCTTGGCCTCAAATGATCCTCCTCCTTTGGCCACCCAACGTGCTGGACTTACAGGCATGAGCCACTGTACCTAGCCTCATAATACTGATTAATGTAAGCAATATTTCAAGATATCTACAATAACAGTAATTACATTTTTTTTTTTTTTTTTTTTTGCAAAGACAGGGTCTTACCATGTTGACCACACATACAAGCCAAACATTGGTAATTTCTGCTGGTGACAAAGTCACAGGTATTACCAACAACACTACCATGGGTTTCTTATGTTGATAATTGAAAGAATGTTAAATTTCAGTATAGGTATGTGAAAATGAAGATGTAATCCTACCTCCCCGACTCAAGTTTATAGACTCCTTGAGTTCTGTCCAGGGAGCCCAGGTTATAAACTATTGTTCCTGACTTAGCTGTTTTAGGCATCACCTCTTCTAGAAAGTCTTCCTTGAACCACGGGATAGAGCCAGTTGACCTCTGTGGTGGCCAGCCTCCAAGGTGGCCCCATGATTCCTGCCACCTGATATTTTCCCTCTTATATAGTCCTTCCCACCAAAAATAGGGCCAACCTGTGTAATGGCAGAATGTGACTTGCAAGTCTACCTTACAAAAGACATGTGGCTTCTGCCTTGTTCTCTTTTGGGTCACGTGCTGTGAGGAAAACCAGCTACCATGTCAGGAGGACACTCAGGCAGCAGGTCCACAGGACGAGGAACTGAGGTCTCCTGCCAGTGGCCACATCACCTTGCTAGCTAGGAGTGAGCTGTCTTAGATCCTCCAGCCCTGATCAAACCTTCTGATACCTGCAGTCATGGCTGACAACTTTATTGGAGACCGTGAGCCAGACCATCCTACTAAGCCATCCTGAATTCCTGCCCTTCAGAAACTGTATGAGACAATCAATATTCATTGCTATTTTAGGTTTGGGGGTCATTTGTTACACAGCAATCACTAATTGCAATAACTAATGCATCTTTTTCTTTGTTTGTGTTTGCATGGGTAGATCACATGCTTTCCTCTAGCATAGCATTTAGTATGCACACCTCTTTGTCTTCCCCTTATTGCAAGAACAACCAGATTAAGGACTGCGCCCAACTACGCTCATCCTGGAATCTTTAGAATCAAGCATGAAGGTCAGCGTGGACCTTTATTCACTGTAGACATTAATGAAAGTTTATTAAATGTCAAAAAATTGGCAGCCACTGTTCCCCTCCCATATCTCAACCAGGACTGCTTTCTGGACACATAATATGGCTTCAATCAATGAATATTATCATTATTAATTATTAGTATAGTCATTGTGGGCTCTCTGAATCTTCATTTTGTCATCTAATGGGCTAATAGTCCCCACTGAATGATAAAAGCTAACATTTACTGAACATTTACTATGTTGTAAGCACTTGCTAGAAATCATGTCACTGTACCAGTCACTCTGTGAGGTAACCAAACTTATTATCCCTACTTAACAGTTGAGGTTAAGAGGTAAAACTTGCTTCCGAATCAGAGAAGTGGCAGGACTGCCCCAGAACCTACTTTCTTCCGACTCTTCATGGCAGTGCTGTGTACATCACAGGCTCCAAAACAGAGTATGCTTGTGAACTTGTAAATTGCAAAATACTGTTTCCAAAGGATCCTTACTGCCCTTAGCTAGTGTGCGGTAGGTACTCTTAGAGGCCCCCAAAAGGGTGAAGAGATGAAAAGAGATTAGCACCTGGGAGAGAACTTATGCTGCCTGGGCTTATATACATCACCTCATTGCATAACCCAGCCACCATTTAGAGAGGCTGTCCCACCTCCTTTATGCTGACAGGCACATCAAGAATAAAGCAGATAAAATTACCTGGTTGCGGTTATTCCCACAACTAATCCTGGAGCTAGCGTCTTAGAAAGTGCTGGCACAGTGCTAGGTGTTTCAGACTCAAAAGCTAAGCACATTTCTAACAGAGCATTTGTTTAATAAAGGTAAATTAATGAGACTCTGATTAGTCATAAATATAGATACTAAAATAGCTTACTAAACCTAAATAACATCTATTCCTAATAGAGATTAATATCTTGAATAAAAGACATCTGGTTCTAAAAACCTAGAAGAGAAGGGCCTACTTTTTTTGAGTATCACCTCCTGCCTTAGGACTACAGACATGAGCCACCATGCCTGGTTAAGAGAAGTGTCTTGAAAGTGAGGTACATACCTGTCTCACCCCACCTTTCCTCTTTACTGCCAACTGGAAAATGGACATGATGTATGGAACGCAAGTTGCTTTAGTGCACCTTGAGATGAGTCTTACACCAGCAATGTTAAGAAAGCTGCAAAGACCTTAGGCCATTGTTGACCACTTTATGGAACTGTCGTACCTACTCTTTTCTCACCAATTTCATACTTACATGAAAGAAATAAACCTCATGTGTTTAAATCACTGTCAAGTTGGGCTTTTTGCTACTTAAGTTCAACCTAATCAAAAAAGTTATATCACACAGGCTTCTTTTGATTTTCAGATTCCAAAATGTTCTGGCTATAGCTGTCTCTCCTGCTCTCTTTATCCTTATGCACTGATTTACCAAAACAAAATAAAAAGTACTGCTTTTTGCCATTTTAATGGACTTTCAGGAGAAAGTGGCCATAATGTAAGTGTTCAGAGGACTATCTTTAATCAGAAGTCTGCTCTCATAAGATTGTTGAGAAAATTAAATAGTATAACATACAGAAAGTTTTTAGTATAATGCCTAGCTCAGGGCAGGCACTTAATAAGTGATAGTAATTATGATGGTGCTTTTATTATCGTTATTACCATTGCTATTATTTCAAATGTGTCATCTGGCACTCATTTCTACAAATCACGCTAACATGCAATTTGAAAGGAAAAAAAAGACTCATGGCATATATATAGTTTGTAGCTGCACTAATCTAAATCAGCATACATTTATTGATTTTTTTTCATAAATCAAGAGAATATTTTTCACTGACTAGGGATTTAAACAGCCTGATTATCTCCTCTAGGCAACAAATTATGTTTTGTAGACCAGGCAGAAATTGAATTGTATGCAAAAAGTCGTTCTGCTGCCCTCTCATTTCCTCATGGGCTAGGTACTTGGAAGCTTGATTGAATTCTCACAATAAAGGTCAGAGAGGTATTAGGTCTACTGCTCACTGCTAAGAGAAGTGTCTTTAAAGTGAGGTGCTTAGCTATTTACAGTGGGTGCTTGGGTAAGAATCGTAATGCCCCAACATCCTTTTCTTCAGCTGCAAACATGAGGATAAATTTATGTCCTTACTTTGTTCTTCTAATCTTTTTATTTTTGCCCTTTTCTTAGACCCTGATGCTTGTTTGCTTATTTATTTATTTATTTATTTATTTATTTTTGAGCAGAGTCTCGCTCTGCTACCAGGCTGAAGTGCAGTGGTGCAATCTAGGCTCCCTGCAACCTCTGCTTCCTGGGTTCAAGTGATTCTCCTGCCTCAGCCTCCCGAGTAGGTGGGATTGCAGGCACCCGCCACCACACCCAGCTAATTTTTTTTATTTTTAGTAGAGACAGGGTTTCATCATCTTGGCCAGGATGGTCTTGATCTCTTGACCTCCTGATCCACCCGCCTCAGCCTCCCAAAGTGTTGGAATTACAGGCGTGAGCCTGGCCATCCCTTGTGCTTTCTACATCTCTGATGATTGCTAAAAGCTCTACAATCCAACTGGAGTGTACAGTATAAGTGGATGCTTAACACCTGTGTGCAAATCCAGGTCTGCCATTAGCTGAGTAACCTCTTTATGCCTCCATTTCCCCATCAGGAAAATGTGGGTAATGTTAATGTCTGCCTTTTGGGAATGTGGCAAAGATTACATGAGACAACGCTTGCAAAGTGCTTAGAACAGAGACTGCTACATAATAAACAGAAAATAACCCCGAGAACAATTAATAGTATATTGCAGGCACTGTGCTAAACCATGTGGATTATTTAATTATTTGATTACCACAGAAACTCTGTGAGGTCAATACTATTATTTTCCCTATTTTACCAATGAGGAAACGAAGGTAGGGAAAGGTTAGGTAACTTTGCTAATTTAATACAGATTACTGGTGATGAAACCTGGCTTTGAACCTGGCTTTGGCTGTCTGCCTCAACGATCATTGTTTTATCCATTCCATAGCACCTGTCTGAATCAGCTTTGGTGCTACCGATAGTTAATGATAAACTTTCTGCAGTTTTCCGCATCAATTGAAAATGATACAAAAATTTGAGTTAGATACAAGGAGTTCCAAGAGATCTATTGTAGAGAATGGTGACTATAGTTAATAACAATGTATAGTATTCTTGAAAACTGCAGAGAATAGATTTAAAGTGTTTTCGTTACAAAATAATAAGTATATAAAGTAATGCATACGTTAATTAGCTTGATTTAACCCTTTCACAATGTATACATATATCAAAACAACATGTTATATATGACACATATATACAATTTTTATTCATCAATTTAAAAAAGTAAACATGCTGAATGCAGTGGCCCACACTTGTAACTGCAGTACCTTAAAGACCAAAGCAGAAGGATCACTCGAGCCCAGGAGTTTAAGACCAGCTTGGGCAACATACTGAGACCCCAGTCTCTGCAAAAAAATAAAGAATGAATTAAAAAAGTAAAAGTAAATATGAGCCTGTCTGGAAGTAGAAAAATAAATAACTAAATAAAACGATTCAGAAATTATTTGGCTCATGTTCTGTGCCAAGTACAGAAAAACCTCTACAGAGGTAAAGAGATGGAAAATAATAGCCAGTATCACTCAGCTCTTACTACGTGCCCATTCAGTAATAAACACTTCATGTGTATTAACTCATTGAATCTCACAATGACCCTGCGAGGAATATACTATTAATATTCCCATCATTAGCCAGGTGCAGTGGCTCACGTCTATAATCCCAGCACTTTGGGAGGCCTAGGCAGGCAGATCACGAGGTCAGGAGATCGAGACCACCCTGGCTAACACAGTGAAACCCCGTCTCTACTAAAAATACAGAAAATTAACCAGGCGTGGTGCCTGGCATAAAAATAGATATTAAAATAGCTTAATTTTAATTTAATTTATTTTATTCATGGTTCCATATATTCAGTTTCCCAAAGCCTCCCCAGAAGCTGAACAGATGCCAGCATCATGCTTCCTGTAAAGCCTGTGGAACGATGAGCCTGCAGTCCCAGCTACTTGGGAGGCTGAGTCAGGAGAATGGCTTGAACCTGAGAGGCGGAGGTTGCAGTGAGCCAAGATTGAGCCACTGCACTCCAGCCTGGGCAACAGAGCGACACTCTGTCTCAAAAAAAAAAAAAAAAAAAAAAAAAAATCCCTGTCATACAGTTGAGGTAACAGAGGCAGAGAGAGGTTTAGTATTAAGGAGTAGCAAGTGGCAGAGATCATCATGTCCTACTGTCTCTGAAGACTCTGCCCTTAAAGAATTTTTAATCTACCCAGGAAGACAGACAGAGTCTTAAACCTGATTGTCTAACATATGTCTCTGCTCCTGTCATCTCCCCCACGCACTCCCGTGCTAAGGTGCACATTCTAGTCAACTATTCAGGAGCTACTCTAGACAACTAGGTGCGCATTCTGGACAGGCATTTGGAAGCTGCCCTGTACAGGGGTTCACCCGCATTGAAGCTGAGCACATGGGTGACTTACCTCTCCACAATCACCGCCTTGCCTTTGCCCTGGATATAGGTGGCAGTGGCCGGTCTGTGGGAAAGCAAGATCTCAAAGAGCCTGCCGCTGAGCTGCACTGCACACGAGCACTGCTGTGTCCCTTGCTCGGGGTCTATGTCCATCTTGTATGTGTGGAAGGCTTGGTGGAAGATGGTCTTCGTTACCTATGAGAAGAAAGCAAGAGAGTTGAGAACCTGGCTCTCTGCTTCAGGAAATCCATCATGCAGACTGACAAAAATATTTTCTCAGCATGATTTTAACAAGAACTCAGGAAGCTAACTAAATTTCTTACAATTGGTGGTGGAAGGTGGAAGTAATGATTAAACAGTTATTTAAAATTTTGTTTGCAAAGGACTAATAATTTAAAAATGCATATGGTGCAATCTTTTTTTTTTTTTCTTTTGATACAAAGTCTCGCTCTGTTGCCCACGCTGGAGTGCAGTGGTGCCATCTCGGCTCACTGCAACCTCCGCCTCCCCAGTTCAAGCGATTCTCCTGCCTCAGCCTCCAGAGTAGCTGGGATTACAGGTGCCTGCCACCATGCCTAGCTAATCTTTGTATTTTTAGTAGAGATGGGATTTCACCATGTTGGCAAGTCTGATCTTGAACTTCTGACCCCAAGTGATCCACTCACCTCAGCCTCCCAAAGTGCTGGGATTACAGGCATGAGCCACCGCGCCCAGCCTATACCTGGATTCTTAATCTGAGATTTGGGGAGAAAAATTACAATTCTGTTTTGATTAACCTCAAACTGAAATGTAGCACTTTCTTCCACTGCGGCACCTATGGCTTTGTCAGCAGTAAAAGTCATGGATATTTTTAAATGACATTACAGTTGTTGCAGAAATCCCAAAGTATTGTTTATGCTCATTGTTTCCTGACATTATGTAAGCTATTAGACTTGCTTCCAGATCTTGTTCATGAAGTATTAAAGAAGCCCATGTATTCTGTATAATAAGTTTTGAGGCCGGGCGCGGTGGCTCAAGGCCTGTAATCCCAGCACTTTGGGAGGCCGAGATGGGCGGATCACGAGGTCGGGAGATCGAGACCATCCTGGCTAACATGGTGAAACCCCGTCTCTACTAAAAAATACAAAAAACTGGCCGGGCGCGGTGGCGGGCGCCTGTAGTCCCAGCTACTCAGGAGGCTGAGGCAGGAGAATGGCGTAAACCCGGGAGGCGGAGCTTGTAGTGAGCTGAGATCCGGCCACTGCACTCCAGCCTGGGCGACAGAGTGAGACTCCGTCTCAAAAAAAAAAAAAAAAAAAGTTTTGAAAACATCTTGATAACAGTATTTAATTCCATAAACTTTTTGGTCATCCATGTATTTTATTTTATGCATTTAAACATATGATCCTGAGAAGGGGTCTATAGGATTCATCAGACTGCCAAAGTGCAACCTGATGCAAAAGAGGTTGATATTTTACATACATTTTATATAAACAAAATTGTTTGTTTCTGACTCTTTCCTACAAAAGCACAATCCTATGAAGTGTGTGCTGCTGTTTCTATTCTCATTATAGAGATGAGCTGAGACACAGAGAGGTTAAGTAACTTTCCAGAGATCACACAGTAAGTAGCAGAACTTGCCTTTGAAACCAGGCCCCAACTCTTTTTTTCCCCCCTCTGCAGGGGGACACGCTAATCTTCTGTGTATCATTTCAATTTTATTACATGTGCTGCCAAAGCGAGCCCAAAGCCCTAAGTTTTAGTCATCATGTTAAGTTGCCTCTTCCAATGTGGTCCTTGCCCTTAAAAAATTTATAATCTGTGTTTTTGGGTTGGTGAAGTAGGGTATCACACTGTCACACAGGCTGGAGTGCAGTGGCTACTGCAGCCTTGACCTCCCAGACTTGAGTGATCCTCCCACCTCAGCTTCCCAAGTAGCTGGGATTACAGGTATACACCACCACACTCAACTAATTTTTTTATTTTGGAGAGACAGGGTCTCGCTATGTTGTCCAGGCTGGTCTCAAACTCCTGGGCTCAAGTGATCCTCCTGCCTCAACCACACAAAGTGCTGAGATGAGCAGCATGAGCCACCACGCCTGTCTGAAACATTTATCATCTGCTGAAGACGACAGATTTGTTCTATCTACCTCACTGCCTCCCGCACACAATTACACTCCCTTTCCTACTCCCATCCCCAGAGAGGCTTCTGAATTTGTTATCCCATTATATAAAAAGTAAAGATAGTTAGATTTTTATTAAATTCAGACAATACAGTCAGAACAACTTAATCTAGCTAAGACTATTTTTGGCAGACCTTAGATGAAGAAGTCACCTAAATTTTCTTACATATGGATTAACTGGATACAGAATTTTAAAGATTTTGTGGATTAGCTGGGGGATGTGGTGCACATGTCCATTAAATGTTTGAGGTGATTGATCTGAGAAATTGGCTCTTGTAGACACTGATAGACATTATTCCAGGAAAGAAAAAAAGTCACCCACACCCAATAAAGAATACATCTCCGTTATATCTGCAAGAGGTAAAACAAGAAGAAAAAAAATGAATTTAGGGGTAACCTAAAAATGTATTCTACAAGGGATACTGGCCTCGGAGTCTTTAGGAAGAAACAGGCTCCTCTGTTGGCAAATGACAGGGACTTTTGAGATGAAGGGCTTCTGCTGGTCAACTAAGACTCATACTAGTGCAGACTCTCTGCGATACCTGCTCATAGCTATTTCCCTGAGTCGTTGCAAACAGAGCCCTGAATTTGTCTGGCAGCAATGTGACCTGATGTGGTTTGGATCTGTGTCCCCACCCAAATCTCAAGTTGAATGTAATCCCCAATATTGGAGGTGGGACCTGGTGGCAGGTGATTGGATCATGGGGGCAGATCCTTCATGAATGGTTTAGCATCATCTCCTGGTGCTGTTCTCGCGATAGTGAGTAAGTTCTCGCAAGATCTGTTTGTCTAAAAGTGTGTAGAACTCGTCCCGCCCCATCCTTGCTCGTCCTCTGGCCTTATGAAGTGTCCACGTTCCCTTTGCCTTCTGCCATGATTGTAAGTTTCCTGAAGTCTCCCTAGAAGCTGAACAGATGCCAGCATCATGCTTCCTGTAAAGCCTGTGGAACTATGAGTCAATGAAACCTCTTTGCTTTATAAATTACCCAGTCTCAGGTATTTCTTTATAGCAGTATGAGAATGCACTAATGTGTGCCCTGCCATAGGAATTAATTCACCATTAGTCCAACTCATTCAAGGCAACCCATTCCTCCTGGCCCTAGTCAGGACCTGAGCCTCATCCCACAAGGCTCAGCACAAATACAGGTTCCCCTGAAAGCCTTCACAGGCCCTCCAGCACTTTAGCTATGGTTTATTTAGTACCCTATATGTCTCCTTATAGCATTTATCTTTATTTTAGTTGAATAAATTGTTTTAAGTGCATTAGTCATTTAATGTCTGTTTCACCCAACAAAATGTTAGTGACATTAGACAGGGACCCATGTCTTAGTAATCACTGTAATCCCCAGTACCTAGTAAAGTGCCTGGCAAATAATAGGTGCTCAGTGAATACTCGCTGAATGACTGCTTTCTGAAGAGAACTTTGAAATGATGCAAATACTCTATCACCTGGCATGTTCTGCTCTGAGATGCAGGTTAGCCAGCTACAACTAGAAGTGGCTTATACAGTTAGGACAAAAGTATTTCTTATAATCAGAACTCCTGACATAGAGTGGTTTCAGGGCTGGTTAATTCCAGAACCCTGACTCTTTTCTTTTTTATACACAGGGCCTTGCTCTGTCATTCAGGCTGGACTGCCATGGCATGATCATTGTTCACTGCAACCTCAAACTCCTAGGCTCAAGTGTTTCTCCTGCCTCAGCCTCCCACGTAGCTGGGATGACAGGCGCGCAGCACCATGCCTGGTTAATCCAGGCTTTTTTAATCTTTTCATTCTGCTATTCTCTTCAGGGCATCAGCTGGCTCCATTCATGGGTCCGATAAACCGGCCTTGGAAAAGGGGAGAAGATTACATCTAGGAGCAGAAAAACATTCCTTCCTTGTACTGTTGTTCAAGAATGAAGGAAATTTCCCAGTACACTCCTCATTGGCCAGAATTTTGCAACACACCCATCCTTGATCATTGGCAAGGGTGGTGGCATCCTGATGATCACTTTAGACTAAACCAGACTCAGCCTTGAGTCCAGGAAGGGGCCCAGTTTTACCGCTGTCCTGGCCCATGAATGCAGTCATGACTGTGTTGGCACAAAAGATGCTGGGTGTGTGTGCATGTGTGTGCCGGTGTGTGTGCTGATGCCGGGGTGAGAAGGGGAGTTTTATAAGCACCCGAGAATGCCTGCCATCCACCCTCACTCTGCATCAATAGGCTAGTAACGTGTAGAAACTCATTAGAAGAAATACTGGTATCCAAACACTGTGTGTAACCATGGAAGAAATGTGCAATTTGCCTTAAAAATATTCCTTTCAGGGTCACTCAGATGGCAATAGAGTGCTGATTAAATCCACTGAAGTCAGTAATTCACTGCAGATAAAAAGTAAAAAAAAGGGGCCTCATGCTCACTTTCATTATAAATCATATATTAATGGCCTTATTTTCAGAAGTTTAAAAGAAGTCAGATTACACACATTTAGTGACTAATATAAAAACCAAAAGAAGGTGAACATTACAATATACCAAGTTAAAATATTTACCATATAACAATAATAGGAGGCCAAGGTGGGTGGATCTCTTGAGTCCGAGAGTTTGAGACCAGCCTGGGCAACACGACAAATACCCATCTCTACAAAAACTATAAAAATTAGTGTTTTTTTTATAGGTGGTTCCCCCCTATAGTCTAAGCTACTTGAGAGGCTGAGATGGGAGGATCACTTGAATCCAGGAGGCAGAGGTTACAGTGAGTCCTGATTGTACCACTGCGCTCTAGCCTGGCTGACAGAGTGAGTCTCTGTCTTAAAAAGAAAAAAGAACTTTTTTTTTCATTATTGATTTAGGAAAGTCAGGGCATTAAGAAATGTGAAAACCTTAGATGGCACTAAAAAGTGAACTTGCTTGTTTATTTTGTTTTTTTGTTTGTGTTTGTTTTTGAGACAGAGTTTTGCTCTTGTCGCCTAGGCTGGAATGCAGTGGCACGATCTTGGCTCACTGCAACCTCTGCCTCCCGGATTCAAGCGATTTTCCTGCCTCAGCCTTCTGAGTAGCTGGTACTACAGATGCCCACCACCATGCCTGGCTAATTTTTGTATTTTTGGTAGAGACGGGGTTTCACCATGTTGGCCAGGCTGGTCTCAAACTCCTGACCTCGGTGATCCACCCACCTCAGCCTACCAAAGCGCTGGGATTACAGGTGTGAGCCACTGTGCCCGGCTTAAAAGTGCCAATTGTTATTTAGAGGGAGGCAATGGTCAGCAGCCCAAGGTAACCGTTTGACCAGTTAGTGTCCTCTTCCAGGTCACATCCCTGGCCCTGCCCTGCCTCTGGGGTAAGGCTGCCCCTCCAGCACTACGCAGTGCGGCAGCCCATAGGAGGCCAGTCTTCTCCAAACTTCCCTGTTGGGAAATGGCACCACCATACTCCCAGCTACCAAAGCTACACACCCTGCAGGCAAGCTTGACCCTGCCGATTCTGTCCCAAAATGCCTTTTGAATCTAAAGTGTCCAGTCTCTCCATTCCTTCCACCTCATCTCTAGTCCAAGCCCCCCATCCAAACCCTCACTCTCAGTAGCCTCTTGTCGAGTTTCTTCTCCCAGCAGAGAGATCCCATAATTTAGATTATGTCCTGCCTTTCTTAAAACTGCTTACCATTGTGCTTCAGATAAAATACAGACTTTTGGAGTTGGGAGCAGTGGTTCATGCCTATAATCCTAGTACTTTGGGAAGACCAGGTGGGAGGATCACTGGAGGCTAGGAGCTTGAGACCAAACTGGGCAACAAAGTGAGACTCCATTTCTTTTATTGTGTTTTTGTTTGTTTGTTTGTTTGTTTGTTTGAGATGGAGTCTCACTCTGCTGCCCAGGCTGGAGTGCAGTGGCGCAATCTTGGCTCACTGCAACCTCCGCCCCCTGGGTTCAAGTGATTCTCCTGCCTCAGCCTCCTGAGTACCTGAGATTACAGGAGTGCACCACCACGCCTGGCCAATTTTTTTATTTTTAGTAGAGACAGGGTTTCACTATGTTGGTCAGTCTGGTCTCGAATTCCTGACCTTCTCATCCACCCACCTCAGCTTCCCAAAGTGCTGAGATTGCAGGCATGAGACCCTGTGCTCAGCCTGAGACTCCATTTCTATAAAAAAATTTAAAAAATTAGCCACATGTGGTGGTGAACATTGTAGTTCCAGCTACTTGAGGGACTTAAGGAAGATTGCATGAGCCCAGGATTTGAGGCTGCAATGAGCTATGGTTGTGCCACTGTACTCCAGCCTGGGCAACAGAGTGAGACCCCAGCTCTTAAAAAAAGAAAAGAAAAAGAAAAAACCTTGACTATGGCTTATAAAGCTGTGGTTGATCTGGCCTCTGTTTATGTCTCTGACTTGGTTCGTGCATTCCCCCCTCACTCACTATACTTTATCCCTTGGTGTCTCATCAGTTCCCAGAACACCCCAAGCCATTTCCTATCTTGGGGACTTGGCACCTGTTCCCTCTGCCTGAAAAGCTCTCTTCCTAGTCTTCACATGACTGGATCCTTTTCACAATTCAGATCACAAACCCAATGTTAATTCATCGGAGATGCTTTCCCTAAGCACCTATAACAGTTAGCATAAGCAAGGTTATGCTGTAGTAACAAACAGCCCCAAATCTTAGGAGATTATAACTACACAAAGATTTGTTTCCCACTCGTGCTCATGAACCTTGGGTGCTGTCTGGGAGCTTTGCCCCACATTTACTGCCTCTGGAACCCAGCATGGTGGAACAGCTACTCTTTCAAGCGATGCTGGTTGCTAATTGCCATGGCATAAAGAAAGAGAGCTCTGGAGGCTCTCACAATGGCAATTAAATGAGCTGTCACTTCTATTCAGAAAGCATTGGTGAGAACAAGTTTCATAGCCCTACCCAACCACAAGGGGACGAGGAAGCACAATCCTATGAAGTACCCAGAAGGCAGGCAGTTGGAAATATTCAGGAAACAGCACTATTCACCAGCTCCGCATTCCTCTTGTCATTTCAAATACCTTCGTCACCCTGTTTATTTCTTTCATAGGAAAGCATTATGAGAAATACCACTGATAAGTTATTCATCATTTGCAGTTTTGTTGTCTGTCTCCCCCTCTAGAATTGTATCTCCAAGATGACACTGCTCTTGTCTGTCTTGTTTATCATTATGTGTTCAGTACCCAGTGCAGTGCCTGCCACACACTGGGAGCTCATTGGTTTACTCGTTCATTCATACTACCAAATTATTGAACATGTTAGTGTCCTTGAGTTAGCCTCACAAATGGTCACAAATTGGGCAGCTTACAACTCATTTATTTTCTCATAGTTCTGAAAGTCAGAAGTCAGTCTGAAATTAAGGTATCAACAAGGCCACACTCTGCTCCCTCTGAAGGCTGTAGGGGGTGATCTTTCCTTGCCTCTTACAGCCTCTTGTGGCTCAAGGGCCCACGGTCACATCACCGCAATCTCTACTTCCATCTTAATGGCTTTTCCCTTTCTGTTGCTTAAAAAGATACTTGTCATTAGATTTAAGGCCCACTCAGGTAATCCAGCGTGAGAGCATCTCAAGACTCTTAATAATATCCTGAAAGATCTTTTCTTTCCCCCCAAGTAAGATCACATTTACAGGTTCTAGAGCTTAGGATGTGGACGTGTATTTTGGGGGGGGCCACTATTCAACTCACTGTAAGCACCTACTATGTGCCACACACCATTCTCAGTGCTGAGATGACCACAGTAAACGATATGAATACAAGTCTCGGACCTTATAGAGCTGAAACGTTAGCAGGCGATTCAGAAAGTAGGCACAATAAACACAGGAAATCTACACTGTGTTGGGAAATGAGCGCTATGGAAAACAATAAGGAAAGAAGAGGAGGTAGTGAGTTTTAGAGACAGGCTTCTAAATGTAAACACAGGTGGCAAGGGAAGACATCGATGGGAAGGTGATACTCAAGTCCACCCTGGAGAAAGGGGAGCTCGAAGATGATTCGTCACATAAATGAACAAAAGATTGACTCTTGTACTGCAAGCAGCACATTCTTTCTCTTTCTGGTTTCACAGTCATTATCTTGCTCTGATTAATAAAAATCGTGAACCTTGAAAAAGCCCTTCTCCTGTTTCAGGTGAGGTGATAGGTTATTAAATGAGAGAACACTGTACTGGTCCCTTTAGACTTCACAGCAACCCTGTAAGGACGATGAGCTCCCAAAAACCAAGCTGAGATCTTCTGACTACATCACTGGTTTTCAAAGCATAGTCTCCTGACCCCACAACATCTGCATCACGGTGGAGCTTGTTAGAAATGCAAGTTTGGGCCAGGCACAGTGGCTCACGCCTGTAATCCCCGCTCTTTGGGAGGTCGAGGTGGAGAGATTATTTGAGGCCAGGAGTTCAAGACCAGCCTGGGCAACAAAGGGAGACCTTGTCTCTACTTTAAAAATAAGACAATTAGCTGGGTGTGGTAGCATGTGCCTGTAGTCCCAGCTACCGGGAGACTGAGGCAAGAGGATGGCTTGAGCTCAGGAGTTCAAGGCTGCAGTTAGCTGTGATTGTACCACTGCACTCCAGCCTGGACAAGAGAGTGAATACCCTCTCTTGATAAAAAGGCACAATTTTGGGGACCTCAGTCAAGACCTGTTGGAGCCCATTCCAGAAACTCTGCCCCTTTAAATGCCAACTTGTCCCTGTCCGACTGACCCAAAATTCCCAGTAAGTCTTGAACACTCAATCCAAATCCCACCTCCTTCCCCAGCACCTCTAGCCAAGGATCTGAGACGTATTTATCTCAGACAGCTCCCCAAGTAGTAGGCCAAAGCTAGCTTGCCCTAGCCCTGAAGTCTTGAATGGTAGACTGCTCACCAGGTGGAAATAAAGATTTTTAAATTAAGCATCTCCTTAGTAAGAATGTTCCTTGAAATAATAGGCTGCTAGATCCTAGCAACATCCGAAGACCTCATTAGAGAATCACAACATGCAGGAAAAAGGTTTTCACCTCCCTCTCTCCAGAAGCCATCCACTGCCTTTCTCATTTACTCATCAGCTCATATTAGCTGAGCACCATGCTTATTAAGTTCCAGACACTGTTCAGTCCTGAAGACGGACACTGAACCAAACAGACACAATCCCTATGATTTTGGAGTTTGCAGTCCAGAAAAGCAGACAGATAATTCATCAGACAGACAAATACATCACCAGATTGTGAAATGTGCTATGAAGAACTGAACAGGGTTCAGAGGTGGAGAACCACCTGAGGACTTTTTTTTTTTAATTACCCAAAGCAGTGGTTTTATTTATGACCTCTTTTTCTATTTTTAATTGTCATGGGTACATAGTAGGTGTATGTATTTATGAGATGTTTTGGTACAGGCATGCAGTGTGAAATAAGCACATCATAGAGAATGGGGTATCCCTTCTCACAAGCATTTATCCTTTGAGTTACAAACAAGCCAATTATACCCTTTAAGTTATTTTATTTTATTTTATTTTATTTTATTTGAGACGGAGTCTCGCTCTGTCGCCCAGGCTGGAGTGCAGTGACCAGATCTTGGCTCACTGCAAGCTCCGCCTCCCGGGTTTACGCCATTCTCCTGCCTCAGCCTCCCCAGTAGCTGGGACTACAGGCGCCCGCCACCTCGCCCGGCTAGTTTTTTTGTATTTTTTAGTAGAGACGGGGTTTCACCGGGTTAGCCAGGATGGTCTCGATCTCCTGACCTCGTGATCCGCCCGTCTCGGCCTCCCAAAGTGCTGGGATTACAGGCTTGAGCCACCGCGCCTGGCCTCCTTTAAGTTATTTTAAAATGTAAGTTACTATGGACTATCATTGCCTTGTTGTGCTATCAAATGGTCAGTCTTATTCATTCTATTTTTTTCATATCCATTAACCATCATCACCTCCATCCTAGCCCCCCACTACTCTTCTTAGCCTCTGGTAATCAACATTTGAGAGGCTTTTTTAGAGCGGGTGGTTCGGGAAGGCCCTACTCGCTGGTGTCCTGTTTGCTGAAAGAACACATGAATGAATGAGTGAACGGTTCTTCACTTTATTCTCACACAATTTCAAGTGGCCTTCTCTTCCAGTTATTTTTCCTTTGTCTGGTTTCCGAGAATCACTTCTCTGAGAAGCACAGGGCAAAGGATGTCCCCACTTCAGCCATAACGGTGTTAACTCAGGCATCCCTCCTTGAACTGGCAGATCAATGACCAGAATTGCATGCGTAGAGGGGAACTCAGCTGCTTTGATGATGCCTGTTAAACATACACACACACACACACACACACACACACACACACACACACAGAGAGAGAGAGAGAAAGAGAGAGAGACAAAGAGAGACAGATTGAGAGAGACCGAGTGAGTTATTCTGGCATACAAAAGAGAAATGTGGATTCATTTTGATTGAAAAAAATTACTTTGCAATAATTGGTTTTTTTTTCCTATAACTCCTACTTTTTCAATGTGACTTTAAAAAAATATATTTATATGTATTGGAAAGGGCAACTTTCCCAGATTATCTTAACAGGTGCCCTTGACTCACAGTTAGCAGGAGACAATTCAGTCTTTTTCAGGAACGATTGCTTTCAAGGTTAGCCTACCTGGGTTATATCCCTGAGTCAATATTTAATCAGCAGCATGGCTGTAGGCAATTTAACCTTCCACTACCTTAGTTTCTTCCTCTGTAGAACACTACCACCTGCTAAGCAGGGTAATTGAAATTGCGTATGTAAAGTACACCATGGTTTCCAGGGGGTCACATTCATTCTACTGCTCCTAACTCCTTCAGGTGGGCTTTGCACTATCTGGGGCACCAAAGGCCAGAACAGCAATCAAGGCAGCAAATGGCCACAACTGCAAGCAAAACAAGTCCGTTAATCAAAACCCATAGGCCAAGAAAATGACTATCATCTCCCACTTCCCAGCTTTAGGGTTCCTTTTATGCAGCTCTGACTCTAGGTAGAACTGGTGAGAAAAACTTATTCTATTCTACTCTACTCTACCCTATTCTATTTTGAGACAGAGTTTTGCTCTTGTTGCCCAGGCTGGAGTGCAATGGCACATCCCAGCTCACTGCAACCTCCGCCTCCTAAGTTCAAGCAATTATCCTAAGTCTCCCAAGTAGCTGGGGTTAGAGGTGCCCACCACCATGCCCAGCTAATGCTTTGTAGTTTTGTAGAGACAGGCTTTCACCATGTTGGCCAGGCTGGTCTTGACCTCCTGACCTCAGTTGATCCACCCACCTCGACCTCCCAAAGTGCTGGGATTACAGGCGTGAGCCACCATGTCCAGCCAAGAAAAACTATTCTTGAAAATGCCTTGCTTATTTACCTTGCCTACATCTGCAAAAACAATGAGTCTAAACTAGCTTCTTGGGAAACTTGATTCAACCAGTTTTTGTTTTTCTGTTTTGTTTTGTATTTTTAAGAGACCAGGTCTGACTCTGTCATCTAGGTTGGAGGGCTGGAGTTGCAGTGGCGTGATTACGGCTACAGCTCCCTGCAGCCTCGACTTGTGGAACTTAAGTGATCCTTCCACTTCTGGAATAACTGGGATTATAGGCAGGAACCACTATGTCCACCTAATTAATTTTTTTTTTTTTTTTTTTTTTTGAGACAGGGTCTGGAGTTCCAGGCTGGTCTGGAACTCTGGGCCTCAAGCAGTCCTCCCAAGTAACTGGGATTACATGTGTGAACCACCATGCCTGGCTGCAACCAGTTTTAATTACAGCAATGAGTTCCTCACTTTTTCTTGAATAAATCTCCCCCCACCAAATCCCTCTTGGCTCCCCAGGCAAAGCTAACATGACCGTGTATCAGTACATCTCTAGTTGTGCTGCCTCATTTGCAGGTGGACAATTTTGTTCTCTCTTTTTTTAAACAAAGTCTCACTCTGTTGCCCAGGCTGGAGTGCAGTGGTGTGATCTCGGCTCACTACAACCTCCGCTTGCCAGGTTCAAGCGGTATCTTCTGCCCCAGACTCCAGAGTAGCTGAGATTACAGGCATGCGCCACCATGCCTGGCTAATTTTTGTATTTTTAGTAGAGACGGGTGCTTCATCATGTTGGCCAGGCTGGTCTCGAACTCCTGACCTGAAGTGATCCGCCCATCTCGGCCTCCCGAAGCGCTAGGATTACAGGAGTGAGTAACTGCCCCTGGCCTAGATGGACTTTTCATTCATACAGTAGGAACATGAGGATGGGCCCCTATCCAAGGCAGTTTATCTCACTTGAGCCCTCTGCTGCTGTTGGATGATTTTGAGCTTTATTCTTCATTCATCTTAATCTTCTTTTCTCGAGATTTAAACAATTTGAATTGTCAAAAACCAAAATTACAACAAATTAAGTTTAAAGATCTCAACTGACCTGATGATTGTAGGATAGGGCAACACTTTGTTCCATAAGATAGAGTAAGTGTTCCAGTGAGCCAAGCAGAGGAGGCTGGCCTTGGAAGACAGTGAGGCCGCAGAAAACAGAAACCAAGAACAGAGCATATACAGAGTGTATTCACTACTTGTCAAAGTTACTTTTTCTTGAAAGGCATGTACAAGAAGACAGAACAATAGAAAAATTGAAGAATTAAACTGGCCTGTTTGGGAAATTGGCTATTTTTCCTTCTCTGGATTTCTAAGATGGTCAAAAACTTAGTTTAGGTTTGGTGACATGTAACTTTAACATGAGTGACTCCATTTTGATTTTTAATCAGTTCTGTTGGGGCCTAGTGCAGGAGCTTAGTCCAAAACAATGGCCTCTTATAATTTTTACCTAATAAAAGTCTCCTCCGTATTATTGTAATAGAATGCAGGTCCAGGTGCTCGCCATTTGCAGAGTTCAATTAACAAGAGCAAGCTCTGGTAGAAAGAAAGTGACTTTATTAACCAAAACTATTGAAGGGGAAGCAGTTGGATTTCTATCCAAGGTAACTGCTTCAGTTGTGGTTGAGGGGGAAGGCAGGGGTTTTAAAAAGGGAAAACTTGATAAGAAAAGCATGCAAGAATTGGGCTGAGTACAATGTCCTCGTGTCTTGTTCTGGTGGCCATCTTGGGTCCCAGTCCACCTGGACATCAGGCTGATGTCCTCTCAACAATGGCAGGGTTGTTAATTCGCCAGCTTGAAGCCATCTGTGCAACTTTGCAACTGGGTCTCCAGGCTTGGTCTGTTTCAAGATTAGCTCCTAGAACTTCTAAGACGACACATAATTAGATGCTGGCATACAGTTAGATAAATGTGAAGGGAGCGAGAATGGGAGGGCCGTGGAGTCTATTTTAAGGATAAGGAAAGGCTTCTGCAGTTTACCTCAAGGTTACATCTTGAAACCCAAGAGAAAGGAAAAATAAAAATGTTTAATGCATATTGAAGCTAAGTTGTCTGACTATGTTATATTTTCCCAAATACCTTTTCCTGCACTATTCACTGATTCATCATATTCATTTTAATACATAAGCCCTTATACTACATTACAGTGGTTAACCTTTTCATCAATATTATCCAATGCTTGGCACAGAATAGAACACTAAATAGAAAGTAACCGTTGTATTATTACTATTGGGACTATCATTATACATGTAAAAAGACTTCTCGTGCTCAAAATGTAGACAAGATTGAACGACAAGAGGATGTCTTTACACCAATATTTAATATTTGAGTCTCCAGAGTCACCATATTACAATCAGGAGAATTAAAACATGAAATGAAATTGCTCAGTAATGAATTTCTCACCAATAAAATACCCATAAAACATATCTTCGTTATTGACAGTAACTTCTGATTTATCCCTGACCATTAGCAGTACCTTTTTGATTGATAACTGATAAGCAACATTTAGCAATACAATGCAAGTACAGTCAATGTAAATAGATTGCAAAGCAGAATTACAAATCTTTCCAAAAGTGTGGGCTTTCATAAAATCAATTTGGATGATTTCAGAGAACTGCTTCATTTATAGGCAAAGGACGTCACAGAAGAAAACTAACAGTTGAGTTGGATAAAGGACGATGATGGACACTTAAAAACTGTATTTGGATTAAAGGGTTAGAAAAAACCCAATGTTAAAAATTCATGAAGTTCTTGACTATTCTTTTGTAAACAGGACCCTCTTTATGATGTTAATGTTCAAGTCAATTGTGAAGGGTAAGGTCTGCAATGCTGTCACACAGTTTTGTAGAAAAAATGAACCATCTCCTCCAAAAAATTGACATTTTATTCATTTTATTTCTAAGATTCAGTGAAGTTGCTATTTTGAACTGCATTTGGATAAATATAAAATAAACTTATTCTCATAGTTTATAGCTACAGCTTTTCATCTATTTATAATAAAAGTTTGATTACATTTTAGGAGGATGTAAGGTCTTACTTTAAGAGAACGAGTAATTTTGCGATAATGAAGACCTCTAGTGTGTTAAAATGATGGTGCTACCAGGCACGGTGGCTCACACATGTAATCCCAGCACTTTGGGAGGCCGAGGGCGGGCGGATCACTTGGGGTCAGGAGTTCGAGACCAGCCTGGCCAACATGGCGAAATACCATCTCTACTAAAAAAATACAAAAATTAGCCAGGCATGCTGATAGTGCAAGCCTGTAATCCCAGCTACTTGGGAGGCTGAGGTAGGAGAATCATTTGAACCCAGGAGGTGAAGGTTGTAGTGAGCCGAGATCGCACAACTGCACTCCAGCCTGGGTGACAGAGTGAGACTCCATTTCAACAAAAAATAAAATAAAATAAAATAAGAATTATGAAGATTGTCTAGAAATGTGGTTGATGCTTTGTAGTATGATGCCAAGTATTTAAAAAATGGACACAAAAGACTGTAAAAATAATTATAATCATGTAAAAATATTTATATATTTGAATAAGAACTAAAGATAAAAATAAAAATGTATGTTAGTGTGGGGGAATTAAAGATAATTTCCTCCTTTCCTCCTTTTCTTTTTTTTCTCCCAATATATTTTATTCTTAATAATTTTTATCTAAATAAATAAGCTCAGAAGAAGAATCCAATATGCATTTGAGCCATTTAGTCTAGAATCTTAATAATGCTGCATGTTCATTAAGGACATCCCTGACTTAATGATCAAAGGGTATAAAAAAGACAGCCTCCAATGTGTCCTCCAGTGACCCTACCCCTGGTATTCATGCCCTTGAAATCCCGTCTTCTTGCATGTGGGCTGGACTGACTGACATTCTTCTTATGTGAAGAATATGGAGAAGAAATGGGATAGCACATCCAAGATTAAGTCATAAGAAGTCTGTGGCAGCTACTCAGGAGGCTGAGGCAGGAGAATTGCTTGTACTGAGGAGGTGGAGCTTGCAGTGAGCCGAGACCACGCCATCGCACTCAAGCCTAGGCTACAAGAGCAAAACTCTGTCTCCAAAAAAAAAAAAAAAAGGCTGTGGCTTCAATCTTGGGTCCTCCACCTCTCGGGCTCTTTGCTCACTTCCTCTGAAAAAAGTCAGGTGTCACAAAGTGAGCTGTCCGATAGAGAGGCCCATGTAGCAAGGAACTTATGTCTTCTGCCAAGAGCCACATGAGTGAATTTGGAAACTGAGTCACACCCTGCACATTCATGTACACAAGGACTCCAGTTAAGTCTTGAGATGACTACAGCCCTTGCCAACATCTTAACGGCCACTTTGTGAGAGGCCCAGAGACAGAAGCAGTTTTTTTCTCACACACTAAGCACGTACAACTTTAATCAACGTCCTGAAAAATGTAGCAAATGCACAAGTGAAAAAAATCCAGTTGACACAAGACTAATATCAGCTGCTTTTATACACAGCTGTATACACTCAAAAAAGCTATTCTATATGCATATACAAAAGTTGTCTACATAGGTCTGTACAGAAAGGTAATGAAAAGGCAAAAACTGTGACATCATAAATGCTGTTTTAAGCTACTAATTTGTGGGGGCCATTTGTTACACAACAATCGATAACACATATGGAAATTTATATTCAAATCTCTGGAAGTTTGTCCTTAAAGAGGACATGACAATTTACTTCATTTACGAATACTATGCCTATAAACACATTTAATATCTCTGGGTTGAGAGTTACAGAACTGCTTTTTAGAAACAAATAACAACAAGAAGTTGGAGTGCATCAAGGAAGGCATTATTACCTAAATGATTCGGGAGGCCTCTACGAGTTGAAAAAAGCAAAGAAGGCCGGGTACAGTGGTTCACACCTATAATCCCAGCACTTTGGAGGCTGAGGTTGGCAGATTACCTGAGGTCAGGAGTTTGAGATCAGCCTGGCCAACATGGTGAAATCCTGTCTGTACTAAAAATACCAAAATTAGTCAGGCATGGTGGCACACACCTATAATCCCAGCTACTTGGGAGGCTAAGGCATGAGAATTGCTTGAATCCAGGAGGCAGAGGTTACAGTGAGCCAAGATGACATCACTGCACCCCATCCTGACAGAGTAACACTCCATCTCAAAATTAAAAAGAAAAGAAAAAGGCAAGGAAACAAATTCTCCCCTCAGAATTTCAGAAGGAACCAACTCCACTGACACCTTGATTTTAGCCCAAGGAGACCAACTTTGAACGTCTGATCTCCCAAACCATAAGATAATAACTTCGTGTTATGTGAAGTCAGTGAGTTTGTGGCAATTTGTGACAGCAGCGATGAGGAACAAATAAAGCTGATTAAGCTTTAACAATGCAACAGTTTCCTCATGCATAAAATGAGGTTATTAACAGTGTCTGCCTCCCAGGGTTGATGTGAGGATAAAGAGTCAATATGCGTGTAGTTCATAGATGGGTCCTGCACGAGCTCTGAGGGCGTGAACTCCATTCCAGGCCTTTTTCTAGTCATTGGGCTATAGCCTTTCTCCATCAGTGTCCCACAGGAAAAATTAGCCCTCCAGAAAATTACTGCAGTGACTATTTTCTCATTCCTCCCAAGGATGGCACAGTGATGGTACCCTAGATATGTAGGGAAGAAGTTAATTCATTTCGTACTTAAGGGTGTAAGAGTTAAAGAAAGAGGAAAGAAACACGACAAGTGGCTTAACAGTCAAAGACAGGTTCACTCTCCAAAACTAGAAAACTCTCCAAGGCACCCTCAGCAGGAACTAGCCAGAAAGAACACGCCACCCCTCGTCCTTTTCATAACTATAGGAACTGCATTGACAGAGCAGGAGCATCGCCATTTTGGACAAACACTGCCATTTTAAGTTTCTCTTGATTAAACAAACAAACAAAGCCTCAATCTAGCTCCAAAACATCAGCCTAACGGCTGTCAGCATAACCAGAAACATGCCAGCCCTAAGGTAAACCCCCCTCCAACCAGAAACATGCCAGCCCTGAGATAGCCTTCCCTCTGACCAACGCTGTAATCAACTTTCCCTCACACAGAAACATGCTGAGCCTACAATAAGCTCTCTGCTTCCTAAACCCTTAAATATCTGTAGTCTGTCAAAGGGACTGCTCCTGACCGAAACTGGCCAGAGGCCCCGTTTATTTTGGAGAATAAACCTGTGAAGACGCTTCGCGTGCTTCTTTCCTCTTCCTTTAAGTCTTACAAGGGGTATACGGGTTCATTCTCTCACGAAACCATTTGAGAAGGGTTGGAGAGAAGACCTGGAGACAAACAACGTGCCCTGTTCTAATTCGCTGGCGGTTAAAGAGGTACAGGTGGAATATTTCTAATCGGAAATGCTTGGGACCAGAAGGGTTTCAGTTTTTGTTTTTTCATTTTTTTCTTTTTTCGATTTTGGAATATTTGCACATATTTAATGAGATATCGCGGGGATAGGACCCAAGTCTAAACATGAAATTTATTTATGTCTCATATACACTTTATACACATAGCCTGAAGCTAATTTTATAAAATATTTTAAATAATTTTGTGCATGAAACATATGATTCATCATAGGAGGTCAGCTATGGAATTTTTCACTTATGGCGTCGTGTTGGCACTCAAAAAGTTTTAAAGTTTGAAGTATTTTGGATGTAGGGATGCTCAACCTGGAACATAACTCACTGAATAGTTCGATTAAAAAAAAAAAAAACGAAGGCCAGGTGAGGTGGCTCATGCCTGTAATCTCAGCACTTTGGGAGGTCACAGTAAGAGAAACGCTCGTGCCCAGGAGTTGGAGTCCAACCCGGGCAACATAATGAGACCTCTAGTTACACTAAAAGAAAAAATAAAAAACAAGATTTCCAAATTGCTGGGGCCCTAGAGCTCGTGGAGTTGGGGCGATGGAGCGGATACCGGATTCTAGGCTCCACCCCACTCTGAATGAATCAGTCTCCAAGGGAGGGGTCTGATACATTTCTCTAAGTCTTACAAGGGGTACAGGGGTTCATTCTCTCGCGAAACCGTTTGAGAAGGGTTGGATAGAAGACCTGGAGACGAACGAGGTGCCCTGCTCTAATTCGTTCACAGTTAAAGAGGTACAGGTGGAGTATCACTTTTACCTTAAGATGCTTAACTGAAATCAGCTGGGGCTAAAGGACAACCTTTTCCCCCACTCCCAAGGCCTAGCGTATATAAAGGGTAATCCAAAGGGTATTGTTTTGTACTGCTTTGATTTGAAAAAGAGGGCGTTGAGGGTGTGTAAAGGGAATGTACTACAGATAGGAGCTGTATTTTGCTTTAAAATTGTTTTTGAACATCCTGACTTCAGAGTGTTTATGAAAGAATACTAAAAATGCTTAAAAAGCGAGAATGTAAAACTACGAACTAGCTAACGACAAACAACTATAGCCAGTTCTAGCTAGAGAAGACATAGCAAATTTGCAGTAGGGTCAATAAGAGCAAAGGGAATTGAGGGGAGTAAAAAATACTTGCTATTTTCTTTGCTTGTTTGACTTATTTTTTGGTTGGTTGTAAACAGGAAAACTTGAATCTGTCTGCCCCACTCACTCTGTGCACCTTTAGCTTAGAAGGAAAAGAATGTGCCAAAATTTCCTGACTTGTAGAATAGAAATAGTCACTTAAAAAGATTATTAGGACAGTTAACTCACAAACCTAGTAAGAGGTAGACAATGTAGTGTTGATCTTATCTCTTCTCTACTTTGCTTTCCTGAAGTTTAAAAATTGCCTAAACTTAAACAGTTGTGCCAGCTACACAGATACTAAGCAGTAAAACATTACATAGTAGCATTGTCGGAAGAGTAGGGGATATTCCAGGAGAACTCCAGTAAACGTCAGCAAGCTCATTCCCAATGTCAGGCCGTGGAAGATTGGAGCAGAAGGAGTCTTACTTGCAATGGTTTCTGTGATACTGGTTTTTTTTAAGAAGCATACGTAGATTCTTTTCAGTGCGGTCATGAACCAGCAGGATTTGTATCACCTGGGCAGCTAGTTAGAACGACACATTTTAAATTAGTTGGGTCTGGTGGTGCATGCTGGTAGTTTTAGCTATTTGAGAAGCTGAGATGGGATGATTGCTTGAACCTGGGAGGTTGAGGCTGTCGTAAACCAAGATTCTCCACTGTGGAGTTACCTTTGTTGTTTTTCTCTTTGTTGACAAAGGTTCTTTTTTTGATCAAACTTTAATCGGGCTTGTCTAAACCCTTTCCACCTAGGCCCTGACTTTTGGGCTTCCGTTTTCATCTCTGTGTTACTCAATTTGGGCAGGAATCTTGCTAAGTCAGTTTGCCAGAATCCCCCATCCTGGAATTTGATGTGGTCTTTGCTCCTCCACTGTCCGTAGGTGATACTTAGTCTGGTCTGCTTTCAGCAAGAATTGTGTTAGGTTTATGCAAAATATGCTTACCCTGAATTTTTTTTTTTTTTTTTTTTTTTGAGATGGAGTCTCGCTTTATTGCCTATGCTGGCGTGCAGTGGTGCGATCTCGGCTCACTGCAACCTCCGCTTCCCGGGTTCATGCAATGCTTACGCCTCAGCTTCTCCAATAGCTGGGATTACAGGTGTGTGACATTACACCTGGCTAACGTTTGTATTTTTAGTAGAGAGGGTTTTGCCATGTTGGCCAGGCTAGTCTCGAGTTCCTGACCTCAAGTAATCTGCTCACCTCCATCTCCCGAAGTGCTGGTATTATAGATGAGCCATTGTGCCCGGCTGACCCTAGGTGTTTTCTGTGAGTAATTTCTCATCCTCTGACTTCTTCCCCATTGGGGAGTCGAGGGATAGATCCTTGACTATAAATCCCCCCTTTTTTTCTTGTATTAGGAGTTGAGCTCAGTCTTGACTGCAAAACACCACTGGAGTGGTTCCTATACCTATTGCAATTGTCCTATATAAAGTCTGCTTTCCTGTTCTTTAACGAGTGTCATGAGGAATTTTTTTTCTTTAACTCAGTGTAGCTTTTAAAAGGAAGTCACTGCATGGTCCACACTTGGGTGTGCAGTTGTGTGACTGAGAGTGAAATAGGCACATATATTACCTGGAATTGGTCTAGATATTAAATATACTTTTACTTCTCTTACAACTCCTTCAACATCATAGTGGATTGTTTTTTGAATGAAAGATTAAGAAAATATTATTGGAGTTAGCATTTTCTTTCATGTATTTCTCATAAACCACAGTATATAAGGGACTTTTTTGAACTGTGGTAAACCTTATAAGTCTATAAGCCTTCATGGGCAGAAACCACGCTTAGCTGCCTTTGTGTGATACGGTTGGGCAAATCTGAAAACATGGAATGTGTCATTTTACTAGTGTTTTTTTTTTTTTTTTTTTTTTTTGCATTTCATCCCAAGTTTGATACTCAATTCCCTAGTTTCAATAGTCTTACAAAATGTAACAATTACGTAATAGTATGTAATCTTGTAATTATGGAAGATACTACCACAGGAGAAGATTACAAAAAGAGGGTTGCAATCAGAAAATGTAAAAAAGCTCCTTGGTGTGAGGCAGGGGAGTGATAATGGGGGGGAAAAAAGTTTGAGAAACATTGCTCCCAGATGATGGATAACATGGGAGGGGCCACTAGGAGAGTTTCAGTAAAATAGATGGCTAAGACTGAGGTGTTCAAGAACATCAGATCTAGTCCTGTTAGCCTGATGGAGAGATGAGAAAACAGGCAGAAAGATGCTGACGTTTCCATTCAGCAAATCTGTGGCAGAGCCCAGCACAAGAGGTGGGAGTTTGAGACCAAGGACTATACTCCTTCCAATTTACTCTTCAGCTGCAATCAAGCATACACCAAATGACTGACCATACTTCCCTGGTATTTGTGATTGTTTAATCTTCACAACATTCTCTAGAAGTATGTAAGGCACAGCCCGAGTTGGCAAAATGGAGAGACAGAAGCCATCCCTACTGGGAGTGTGTGACTGACTTCTGAGGGACCGAAGCGGTTCGTTCTTTAAGGCCATGATTTGGCTTAGCTACGAATTCCTTAAACTGCTGAGGTGTCTTTTGTTGTTGTTGTTGTTGTTGTTGTTGTTTTTGAGATGGCATTTCACTCTTGTCACCCAGGCTGGAGTACAATGGATACAATCTCAGCTCAGCACAATCTCTGCCTCCCAGGTTCAAACGATTCTCCTGCCTCGGTCTCCCTAGTAGCTGGGATTACAGGCATGTGTTACCACGCCTGGCTAATTTTGTATCTTTAGTAGAGACAGGGTTTCTCCATATTGGTCAGGCTGGTCTCGAACTCCCAACTCAGGTGATTTGCCTGCCTCGGCCTCCCAAAGTGCTGGAATTACAGGCGTGTGAGCCACCGTGCCCAGCCTACTGCTGAGTAGTTCTGGATCAAAAAGAACTGTGCTTTGGGAGGCTGAGACCAGAGGACTGTTTGAGGTCAGAAGTTGAAGGCCAGCCTGGGCAAGACAGTGAGACCCATCTTTATAAAAAGTCTTCTGAAAAAGCTTGAGGCATGTGCTGCCTTGCTTTAGGATACCTTTTTTATAGAAGTACTCAAAAGAGCAATCTTTGTACTCTGAAATTATGCAAAACAGAATTTTAAAATGTAGTTACCTTTGATGGAAAACTATTACGTTGATACAATGACCAACAATCTTTAGATGTTCTGAGTGTATGCATTTATAGGATCTTGTTTACCAAAGTGAGGGCGTTTATTAAGAATAACCAATTATGGCCAGGTATAGTAGCTCATGTCTGTAATCCCAGCTCTTTGGGAGACCTAGGTGGGTGGGTCACTTGAGGTTGGGAGTTCAAGACCAGGCTGTCCAACATGGAGAAACGCCGTCTCTACTAAATACAAAATTAGCTGGGCATGGTGGTGCATGCCTGTATTCACAGCTGCTCGAGAGGCTGAGGCAGGAGAATTGCTTGAACCTGGGAGGCAGAGATTGCGGTGAGCAGAGATCACACTGTTGCACTCCAGCCTGGGCAACAGAGAGCGCAAAACTCTCAATTATCAAAAACAATTGTCATATTAGAGCTGCTTTACTAAAAAACCCAAATGTTCAGTGACTAAGGAAGGGTTTTTTTGTGTGTATGTATAAACCATGCAATAGATCAAGCACATATATATAAGACCAAAGGGAGAAAAATAGAATCCGTGAAATACATAGAATTTTAACTGAGCAGTACTTTGACATTCAGCATGGATCATTAAATACCAGTGAAGGAAAAGCCCCAGATCTACCTCAATAATAAACAGAATGAAATAAAGGCAGTCATCTGGGCTTCCATGTAGACCCAAGGTGGGCGATCCATGGTTTGTAGGTTAAATCTGCCCGCTCCCTGTTTTACTAAAGCTTTGTTGGAACAGAACCACAGTTATTTGCTTACGTATTATCTATGACTGTTTTAGCCCTGCAACTCTCTTGGAAGGAGATAGCCTCTACTGTTTAAGAATGGAATATAATCAGATCCTTTCTGATTTGAGGATTTTAAAAGGAAAAGCTAGCTGGGCACAGTGGTTCATGCCTGTAATCCCAGCACTTTGGGAGGCTGAGACAGGTGGATCACGAAGTCAGGAGTTCAAGATCAGCCTGGCTAAGATGGTGAAACCCTGTCTCTACTAAAAACACAAAAACTAGCCGGGAGTGGTGGCAGGTGCCTGTAGTCCCAGCTACTCAGGAGGCTGAGGCAGAGAATTGCTTGAACCCGGGAGGCGGAGATTGCAGTGAGCTGAGATCGTACCACTATACTCTAGCCTGGTTGACAGAGCGCGACTGTTTCAGAAAAGGAAAAACTGCACAATTGCCTTGTGTGGATCTGAGAGGAGAGGGCTGGGTTCTGACCTGGAGCTGGGCACTAGAACCAGGTAGGTTTCCCAGGACTGGGTGGCGTCTTGGTTGGCGATACTGAATGGGGAGTGAAAGAATTGCACCAAGTATTACAAGTCCAGGTGTCCCCAGAGAAGCTGAGTGCTGAAAAGGGTGGGTCTGCCTTCCCTGGAGGGTGCTCATGCTGGCGTCTGCCCAGGTTTGCCTAGTCCCTGTGGTAGCTAAGTTCCTTCAGTCTGGCTGCCTGCATCTATATACATCGTGGGCCAGCAAGAAGCAGGGGGAAAATATGCTCACACCCTAGTCTCCCTCTGCTCAGGGCTGTATCAGTTTAGTGAATTGCTTTTTATTCCAGAAATAAGAGACATTTTTCTTCCTATAAAATGAATAACGTTCAGAGGACTCGGCCATATGTGGTGTAAAACACATGAAAGCTTTAATGCTGCTGCCCCTCCTCAGACCCAGCAGGGAAGATGGAGAAGATGCCTGGCCAAAGATGAGAGTCGAGGCCCTTATCGCTGCAGAGAGAAAATGGTACAGACAACACAGGTAGATGAGAAAGGGCTGAACCGCTGTGACAGCTTGCACATGTCTCTGAAATGTTTGCTAACTCTGGGACATCAATGGGGCGCCAAACGATTCAATTCGTTCTGGTACTAACCATCCAGATTTAGTGCAGACTGCACAGGTTAAGGGCTAAGTCCCATAAGTATGCTCCTCTTAGACACTACCTGCAAAATGGGGTGCCCAAGTTACCCACACTTGTGCCCAGTCAGTTACAAATTTGGGGGGTTTCCATGACCTCTTCCCCTCCTCTAGGTCATGAATCTCAAAACTGAGGAAAATATTTACTTACCTTTGTTTATGATAAGGATATTAATTCAGGAACAGCTAGTGGGAAGAGATGTACAGGACAAGGCATGGAGGTGGGAGGATGTGGAGTTTTCATGTTCTCTCCATGTGCTTTACCATCTCAATATCTCAATGTGTTCACTCACATGGAAGCTCTCCCAGTTTCTTTTGGGACAAAGTCTTGTTCATCACCTAGGCTGGAGCGCAATGGTTTGAGATCTTGGCTTACTGTAGCCTCGAGCTACTGGCCTGAAGCCATTCTCCTGCCTTGGCCTCCCAAAGTGCTGAGATTACAGGTGTGAGCCACCACACTCAGCCCAAATCTCAATGTTCAGGCATTTTAAATAGAGGTTTTATTATCTAGGTGGAACTGATTTAAATTATTGGCCATAGATAAGCAGACTCGATCTCTGGTCCTTCTCTCTTCCCCAGAGACGGATCGGTACTTCCTGAGTTGTGAGTCTGTGAGAGCCTCAAGTCTTACCACAAGCCATACATTGAGGGTCAGGCTGCCCAGGCATAAGTAACCCATTTATCCTTTGCAGACATCCTGCTAAAGACCAGTGACGTCCAAACATTTCAAAATCGAATTTGTCCCTGAACTCAAAATTCCTTATTTGGTTGATTTTTATGTTGATGGTCTATAGGCTTTCGCTACCTTAGGGGGCTGTCTGGAGACCAAATAAAATCTAGTTTCTACAGTGCTGATGTTTAAGGCGAAGGACACTCCCAAAGACAGTTGTCTCAAGGACTTCTGTCAAGACAAATGTGGAAGCCAGACTGACAAACCCTCATTTTCTTTGGACTATGTAAACGTCTGTGGTTTCTAGACAGTTTGTGAGGCCGAAAACGTGACACTTCAAAAAGACACTTCAGATAAAGTGGGTGAGCTAAGTAAATTTTGCAATGAAAGGTTTGGCTCTCTTTTGTCCGGCTTGTGAGTGGCTAATATATATGTCATCTCTGTTTGGGCAACTCCGGTTTTCGCCTAATGTGTGTGAGATGACGGATCAGTTTCTAGAAGAGAGAGGATAATGGATTCTTTGATCGATTTCATTTGAAATGATCAATGTTTTGTCCAAAGCTGGAGCACTTCTGGGTTAGTGCCAAGGCATGTTCATTGCATTACACAAATTGATTTACAGAAGTTGTAGTCCCTCACACTTCCTATGCTGACGATTCAGCCTGTCAAGGTGCCATTGTGCAGTTGGGTGGGAAGGTCACCCTGGCCATATATCTTGGAAGCCACCTGGGTGAGAGCTCTGTAAACAGGTTTCCAGAGGCAGAAATGACTGGTCATTATGAGCTACTACTCAACCTTCATTCTTAGAATGGATTGGATGAATAAAATGGAATAGAAAATAGCCTCTGGTAGGCATAGTGGCTCACACCTGTAATCCCAGCACTTTGGGAGGCTGGGGCAGGAGGACCACCTTAGGAATTAGAGGCCAGCCTGGGCAATACAGCAAGACCTAACCACTATAAATAAAAATTAGGTAGGTGCGTTACACACCTGCGGTCCCAGTTACTGTGAAGGCCAAGGTGGGAGGATCCTTGAGCCTGGATGGTCAAGGCTGCAGTGTGTTGATAAAGTGAGATTCGTCTCAAAATTATAAGATGGGACAGCATGGCAAGCATATAAATCTTGGTACTCTGGGAGTTTGGATCTACCTTAGAATGACACAGGTGAGTCTCCGTAAACCAGTGCAATTGAACCATTTGCACCTGTTTTACCAGAAGTCCATAATGAGATGAGGAATGTCTCACAGCTACAAGGTTTAGACTGAGAGCTTTAAATGGATTAAAATAGGGGATTATAAACTGGAGTTTACAAGGCCCCTAAAACTGTGAAGTAGTTTGCATATGTGCCTGTGTGTGTGCCTTATGGAGGAGAGCGCAAGCT
Source organism: Piliocolobus tephrosceles (assembly GCF_002776525.5). NCBI lineage: Eukaryota > Metazoa > Chordata > Mammalia > Primates > Cercopithecidae > Piliocolobus > Piliocolobus tephrosceles. Next base: position 62,769,267 of record NC_045450.1, on the reverse strand, counting down.
TTCCTGATGGGCTTTCTATTATAATTCAACCAAATGGAGAATTTGTATAAAAACCTCCGCTTTTTCACTCATCTCCACTTCTTGATTTCTTTCTGATTTTCAGTGGTCCTGGGTTGATACCTAACATCAGTCAGGGGACTCTCTGGTGCTACACGTGGATGGCAAAATGAAAAATCCTGATCCCGGTCGTCCTTGTGGCACCAGTGGGAGTGAGGCCTGGGGCTCAGGGTGGAAGGCACAGGCATTGTGAGTTGGGTGGGGGCCACAGAACTGACAAAGGCATTTCAGCTCCCCTCCCCCATGCCTGGGAACCTTGGAGCTGAGCCCACTTAGCCAGTGTCAACATGACCGAGGCTGTTAGCAAGGGCGCGGGAGCCTCTGACAAGCAGGAGACAATGAACTGGACCTGAGCCTGGACAACCTGAATGAAGGTCCTCAAGCAGCTGGCTGCCCTTCCAAAGGCCCCCATGCCGGATCTGTTCTGCAAGAAATCTGAGGCTTCACTGTTGAATCTGCGTGGCCTCACATGCCTGGAGAGGCTAGATTAAGAACAATCTGCAGGCAGTGGGAGGATCGCTTGAGGCCAGGAGTTGGCAACACAATGAGACCCTGTCTCTACCGCCCCGCCCCACAAAAAAAAGGCTGGACGTGGTATGCACCTGTGGTCCCAGCTACTCAGGAGGCTAAGCAGGAGGATGGCTTGAGCCTAGGAGGTCAAGGCTGCAGTAAGCCGTGATTGCACCACTACACTTAAGCCTGGATGACAGACTGTCTTGATGGCAGGGCAGAGGGGAGAAGAAAAAATGGGCTGTAACAGTTGCCCACACACTTGAGCAATCTAGTCAACCTCCAGCACCTGGTTCTCCTCAGCAGGCTGGTCACACTGCTTGTCTGCTTAGCTCAAGAACCTGAAGTGTCTGGAACTGTAAGGTAACTCCCTGGATCCCGTCCTGGTCAAGGTGGCAGGTGATTGCTTGGACAAGAGGCAGTGTAAGCAGCACGCATGCGAGGTGTCACAAGAAGTAAAGGCCGTGCAGGTGGGTTTAGAAGCAGGAGAGGCAGAGAAACCTGAGGCCAAGCAACGAGCTAAGGAACCTCAGGAGGGGGAAAGGTACCTTCAAAGCAGTGAAGTGGATCAGGAGAAGAAACTAAAGAAGGAAACAAACCAGACTCCAAAATATAAGTCCCACTCCTACTCCCACAAGCCACCACCCAGGACTCGAACAAGGTTCTGGCTTTGCTGAAGCTGCTGCTACTGTCTTGTGTGGCGAGTGGGCTGGTTGCTTGTGGGTGACAGAGCTGCAGCCTCTCTGCCAGTGTGAATGCCATCTATGACAATGCAGTTACATGGTCGATGTCACCATGAGATCTTCCAGTGGGGTCTTCCAGACCGACTCGGCAGTGAGCTTGTCCCCAGCACTGCTGCCCACCAGCCTGGGAGTTTGGATTCCTATGGAATTGGGTTCTGCTGGACACAACTTTTCTGTAGCATTAGATCTACCCACCGTCACCAAATGGCTGCTGATTGGCACTTCAGACTTTTCTCCTTGTAGGAATTATTTCTTAGGGTTACCTGTTTTGGAATTAGGAGAAATGGGAATCAGGGTGTCAGATGAGTTACCTCCATGCCTAAAGGAATAGGCCTGGGCATAGGGAGAGAAAAAACAGCCTTTTCTAGTTATACAAAGTTGTGTAAAGGCATGGGCCATTTCTACTAAATGGCCAGCTGTCACTACGCATGTACTTTTTTTTTTTTTTCTTGAGAAAGGGTTTCTGTCACTGAGGCTGGAGTGCAGTGGCACAATCAAAGCTTACTGCAGCCTTGACCTTCTGGGCTCAAGTGATCCTCCTACCTCACCCTCCCCTGTAGCTGGGACCACAGGCATGTGCCACTACACCCAGTTAATTTTTAAATTTTTTGTAAAGACAGGGTCTCCCTGTGTTGCCCACACTGGTCTCAAACTCCTGACCTCAAGTGATCTGCCTGCCTCACCCACCGTGCCCAGCCTAAGAGGAAGTGTTATCAGGGGACCTGCGGAAAACTCAGTAAAACTAGCCTAAATGGTGGTGGGGATGGGGAGGGACGTACCATTTTCTTTCAGGACTTCAGATTTAAGCCTTTTTGTGGCCATACAAAATGTCTGGCTATGAAAAGGACTTCACGACCATCCAGTCCAGTATAATAATTGCAGTCAGAAAAACTGAGGCCTTCCATGACTTACCTGTGGTCTCCCAGCTAGTTTGAGGCAAAACTGGATTTCCACTGTGGTATTTGTTCTTTCCTTTACATTGTGTTGCCTCCTTGGTAATGTCCTGAAGAGAATAAAACTCGCACCAGAACTATGTCTCAGCCAAAGTATAGAATCATTCGTGGCAGACAGATGAATTACTCAGATAGAAATCTCATGCCATCAGGTCTTGGGCAGCTCCCATAGAGTCCTGCTCCAACTTTTGTGTCTTCCATAAAGTGGCAACACTCTAGGCCCCTTGCTTCGATTTTAGAGCATTAACTCTCTAATTGCTAGTGGCAGATCTCTGCAAAGCTACATTGTGTATAACGGCTCTATTTGTACATGATGTGACTGAGTACCTCAAAAGTAACCTGCTTTTGCAGGTCTTTAAGGATCAGCTTCGTAAGACGCTGAGGTTTAGAATGGATTCCAGATCACAACAGAGGGGAATGAATGGAAACAGGAAATGAAGGGAAATAAGTAGCATCGTCCAGCTCAAAAGCGGTGCATCCACCAGGACTAGTACTGATAAGGACGGCACTGTCCCTTCTCTTGTCTTGTAGATGCAGCATTTTTCTTGCCTCCTTTGCTTCATCTTTTCACAACTGGATGGGGAGGTATCAGAAACAACTACGTCGTGGTGCTCATTCACTGAAAACTCCCCGTTGCAAGCTCCTTGCCTCTGCCTGCGGGGAGAAAACCTGTTATAGCTAAGAGCTGAAGAGGGCAGGGTCTAGCCTTTTAGCTCTAGCGGCCCATTTGGATAGGACTGTCAATCATGACTGTCCTGATGCTGGGGAAAAAAGGACCACTCATGACTGTCCTGATACTGGAAGAAAGGGCTTTGTTAATCTCCTTCAAGGATAGCGCTGCTGCATAGGCCCACACCCTGCTCAGAGTCGCTTACACTTTACTTCAGTCTTCCTCCAAGCTCCAGAGCCATTGGCACAAATGGTTTATTGAAACTAAATATGTAAGATTAAGACATATGGAAGTTACCATAATCATCACATACTGTTCCTTGATTAGATGAGGCAGCTCAGTGGCTGAGCCTAGTTAAGCCAACCCACAGGTTCATTCACGACTTCAAGATTAGATGCCGATTCTTTTGGATTTCTACAATTATTAAATACATGTCTGAGTTGGGGAAAAACATCTGCATCCATCGTACGACCACGCGTCTAGCTATTGGATGACACCTTGGTAATTCATCGTCTCTTCATCTGAGAGGAGGACATTATTTGAGATCTTTTTCCTTGTCTTAAAACAGCTGTTGTGACCCACCTTGCAAATATTTAATGTATTATACTAGGCTATGTGTGAGATCTCTGGGGTATACAAAAAATAAAAGTAATCTGTAACCTCAGTGGGCCTACAGTCCTTCTGAGGCATATAAATAGAAAGCAGGCCAGGTACAGTTAGCTCACGGCTGTAATCCTAGCATTTTGGGAGGCCAAGAGGGGCAGATCACCTGAGGTCAGGAGTTAGAGACCAGCCTGGTCAACAGGATGAACGCCCCACCCCCATCTCTACTAAAATTTTAAAAAATAGCGGGGTGTGATGGTAGGCACCTGTAATCCCAGCTACTCAGGAGGCTGAGGCAGGAGAATCGATTAAACCAGGGAGGCAGAACTTGGAGTGGGCCGAGATCGTGCCACTGCACTCCAACCTGGGCGACAGTTAGGCTCCATCTCAATAAAAAAGAAAGCAAACACTAAGTATTTTCTTTGTGCCAGGCTCTTAATAACCATACTTATCCCTATTCACCAATCAGTTGTCTGAGGTTAAGATTGTCCATCTCCACCGACATTTTTTTGAAATCAACGCTAAAGCTTATATTTGATCACATAGAAAATAACTGGTGAAGGCAGGGAGGTGGGGAACACCACACACTGGGGCCTGTCAGAGGTTGGAGCGAGGGGAGAGCATCAGGTTAAATAGCTAATGCATGTGGGGCGTAATACCTTAGGTGATTGACAGGTGCAGCAAACCACCATGGCACACATTTACCTCTGTAATAAACCTGCACATCCTGCACCTGTATCCCAGAACTTTACATAATAAAGTGGTAAAGCATACTTAATAAATCCCATGGATGTGTTTGTTCTTGTTCATACAGTGAGGTTCTTCATTCCTCTTAAGGAATTCTTAGTAAACTATGAAAGTCCTTTTAACTTTAAACGTGAGATAGCAGGACTGTTTGTATCCCAGGGGAAGAAATATCAGAGGAGGATGAGAAACGGGGAGCTGAGCAAGGACCTTCTGCTTTTCCCCTCCTGCCGGTCGTTCCACTTGTTGTAGAAGAAAAGGTTAATTCTGAGTAGCATGGTAGAATTGTTTTTGAGAAGAGTACCTAATACTGTAGATACTTCCTTTTTATTCTGGGAAGGAGACTGAAGCTGAGAGAAAGGGGACTATGAATGCCATCCACATAATTTGTGACTGTGGCCCTTTCTAGTCTGCCCTCATGTTGACATATGCCCAAAGCATTTCTGTCACGCTGCTGCTTTTTCTAGAATGTCAAGCCCTGATGATGCTCTGATTATTTACTGTGTATTAACACATGCGGTGTTTGTGGGAATAAAATTTCTACCTTCTGCATATGTGTCCACTTGTTGGATTATACTGAGAACTCTCCAAAAGAAAAGGCCAGGTTGTGGAGAGCTCGGAATAGGTCATCCCAAAACTCAGTGCCAGGAAGGAGACCAGTGCTAACTGAACATCTGCTTTGGGCAGAGGACTGCATTTGACACATCCATGTCTCTCATTCCATTTAATTTTCAACAATAATCCTCTGAACTTGGTACAAGCATACACAATTTTCAGGAAGGATACTAAGTTTGAGAAGTTAAGACACTTACCTAATCTCACCTGGCCCCTAGTTATTGATGGAACCCGTATGTGAATTCAACTTGGCCGATTCTTACTCTTACCCTCTGTAGCAGGCTCCCTGCCAGTCTTTGTCATGGCAGGTCAGCACATGGGATGCTGGACCTGACAATCTGATCTCCAGGGATCTTCCCCTTGTTCTGCTCCACTTGGAGGATTCAGCAGATGCCTGGAGTGGAGAATAAAGGGAGGGGAGTCATTGTCTTCACATTTGGGAATATGTGCTCATATGAAATGATGCAAAGGAGTACAAAAATAGTTGACCAGGCGCGGTGCCTCATGCCTGTAATCCCAGTACTTTGGGAGGCTGAGGCGGGTGGATCACCTGATGTCAGGAATTGGAGACCAGCCTGACCAATGAGGTGAAACCCAGTCTCTACTAAAAATTTTGAAAAAGCCGGGTATGGTGGCAGGTGCCTGTAGTCCCAGCTACTTGGGAGGCTAAGGCAGAGAATTGCTTGAACCCGGGATGTGGGCAGAGGTTAGTGAGCCAGGATCATGCCACTGCACTCCAGCCTGGGTGATGGAGTGAGACTGTCTCCAAAAACAAAATTGTTAGCATTCACTTCATTACATACAGGAGTGCGTTGACTAAGGCATCTATGAAGGTTCTTACTCAATCCTCCCAATAACACAGAAAGGTAAGTACCACAACAATTCCCACCTGTGGATAAGAAGCTGCGCCTGGAGAAGTTAACTAGTCCCAGTCTTCTAGTTCACTACTAAGTAAAGGATCCTTGATTCGTACTCGGGTCTGAGTTCTGAGCCTTAATTACTTTGCTGCATTGCATCTGGTGTTGAGTGATTATTCTGTCCCCATCAGCAATTGGTAGGCCACAGAAACCTTTTATTTATGGGCTGTTCAGGCAAGTAAATTTCATCGCCTAATGACATAGCTTTTTTATTTAGAGAGCTGTCAGTGTAAGATAACCTCCCTCTCTGGTTTGGTGGTGGTTATTCATTTATTCAGAGCTGCTATTAATTTTAATTACTTGTTTCACCTTTGACCACCATAAAGTTCATCTGATTAAAAAAATTCTTAACACAGAAAATTGCTAATAAATACCAAAAGCTCTAGGTCAACAAAGCCAGGCATGCTTGATTAAATATCCGTGGAGCTTATAAAATGTCTGCCTAGGCCCTTGGCATTTGTAAAGAGACATTTATGACTCCAACACAATCTTTGCTATCATTGGGCTATAGCTAACATATCAATCTTGACCATCAGTGTTGACTTTTCCTCTGGAAAAAGAACTTAAGCTTCCTACATTTTCTGCATTTCTGGCACTATACAGAATTCATGCATTTTAAGATACACACACTTTCTCAGCAAATTAGGCTTTTTAAGAAGCTGAAATAATATAAACTCTGCATATTTTAAAAATCCCTAAAGCAACAATCACTTTCAACAGGGGACAAGGAAAGGGAGGCTTCAAAGCAGGAGGGGAATGTACATTAAACATAACAGGGAGTTTCCTCCCTCTGAGGTTGAAGGGCAATGTTTGCCAAGAATGTCCTTCTTTGAAGATGCCTGTGAATAGAGGCGGTTTCTTCTCTGTAGCAATTTTTGGATTGAGGGAAAGTCTTTTTGAATTTTTAAATTTTCATTCCATATATTCTTTTCTTAAATCTCTTGACTGAGCTCTTAGTCTTTTGTGATGGTGTATGAATTGTTAGGCAAAAGTAACGTGGTAGACAATATCTGAAAAAACAAAGGAGAAAGAAAGTATGAAGTTGTTCTGCTTCTGATAAGAATTCCCCAACATGTGAAGATTACTTTTTCTTCTACTGTTCTGAGACTGAGTATCCAGTCATAATCCGTTTCCCCGTATTGTAATTTGGGATACAAGCTGGTCTCTGGGTAACAGATCCATTTTACTGGCAATTGCAAAAGTTGAGTCCTCCACTTAATGCAACTTGTTTTTTCTCTGTCCGCAACCCCCTTTCTTTCGATTTGTGAAGGATGCATTCTAGCTCTTATCTTTTTAATAAGGTAGGCTAAAAGTTAATGGAAATACTGCATTACTGAAATACTAAGCTCTCAAATCAGTACGATGTGTCTAACAAGCACCAGAGTATTAAGTTGGCACACTGACGTCCAGTTACATATATAAAACGTGGTTTTTGATTTAAAAATTACGGACCAAGAAGCAGTTTCTCTGCTCCTCCTGGAATCTCTGGTTGGTTCAGCCCACCTACCTCCACTCCTGCCTCCACTATGTCCATCAGGGTGACCCAGAAGTCCTACAAGGTGTTCACTTCTGGCCCCTGGGCCTTCATTCAGCAGTCTTTCCTACACAAGTGGGCCCGGTGACCACATGAGCTTCTCTAGCTTCTCGCGAGTGGGCAGCAGCAGCTTCCGGGGTGGCCGCGGTGGAGGCTATGGTGGGGCCAGTGGAATAGGAGGCATCACCACCGTCATGGTCAACCAGAGCCTGCTGCGCCCCCTTAACCTGGAGGTGGACCCTAACATCCAGGCCATGCACACCCAGGAGAAGGAGCAGATCAAGACCCTCAGCAAGTTTGCCTCCTTCATAGACAAGGTACAGTTCCTAGAGCAGCAGAACAAGATGCTGGAGACCAAGTGGAGCCTCCTGCAGCAGCAGCAGATGGCTCGGAGCAACATGGACAAACATGTTCGAGAGTTACATCAATAACCTTAGGTGGCAGCTAGAAACTTTGGACCCAGAGAATCTGAAGCTGGAGGCAGAGCTTGGCAACATGCCAGGGCTGGTGGAGGACTTTGAAGAAAAAGTATGAGGATGAGATCAATAAGTGTACAGAGATGGAGAATGAATTTGTCCTCATCAAAAAGGATGTGGATGAAGCTTACATGAACAAGGTGGAGCTGGAGTCTCACCTGGAAGGGCTGACTGAGGAGATCAACTTTCTCAGGCAGCTGAATGAAGAGATCCGGGAGCTGCAGTCCCAGATCTTGTACAAGTCTGTGGTGCTGTCCATGGACAACAGCCGCGCTCTGGACACAGACAGCATCATCACCCAGGTCAAGGCGCACTACGAGGAGATCGCCAACCGCAGCCGGGCTAAGGCTGAGAGCATGTAGCAGATCAAGTATGAGGAACTGCAGGCGCTGGCTGGGAAGCACGGGGATGACCTGACCTGGCGTTCAAAGACTGAGATCTCTGAGATGAACCAAAACATCAGCTGGCTCCAGGCTGAGATTGAGGGCCTCAAAGGCCAACAGGCTTCCCTGGAGGCTGCCATTGCAGATGCCGAGAAGCGTGGGGAGCTGGCCCTTAAAGATGCCATCGCCACGCTGTCCAAGCTGGAGGCTGCTCTGCAGCAGGCCAAGCAGGAGAGGGCGCGGCAGCTGCGTGAGTATCAGGGGCTGATGAACGTGAAGCTGGCCGTGGACATCGAGATCGCCACCTACAGGAAGCTGTTGGAGGGCGAGGAGAGCCGGCTGGAGTCTGGGATGCAGAACAGGAGTATCCATTCGAAGACCACCAGTGGCTACGCAGGTGGTCTGAGCTCGTCCTAAGGGGGCCTCACCAGCTACTGCCTGAGCTCCAGGTTTGGCTCTGGCGCGGGCTCCAGCTCCACCAGGGCTGTGGTTGTGAAGAAGATTGAGACCCGTGATGGGAAGCTGGTGTCCGAGTCCTGACGTCCTGCCCAAGTTAACAGCTGCAATAGTCCCTCCCAGGCTGCGCTCCCTGCGGCTGCCCCAGAGCTCAGAAGGGAGGCTGCTGTGCAGTGGGGAGCGCAGGGGAACGGGAGACCCACCTGAGGCTCAACCCTAGTCCTCAGCCCACCTGCAGGGGAGTTTACTATCTGGGGACCCTCCTTGCCCATGCCTCCAGCTACAAAACAAGTGAATGGCGCTTTTTTTTTTTTTTTTTTTTTTTTTGGCCAAAGTAAAACTTGAGCTAGCTCTGACCCCCCCACACACAAAAAAACTCCTTGTAGAAAGTATAAAAGAAAAAAATTCACCCACATTATGTCACCCAGAGGTAACACCTATTAACCATTTAATGCAGGGTTTTTGTTTGTTTTTATGCAGTCTGGCTGTATTGCCCAGGCTGGAGTGCAATGGGCACGATCTTGGCTTACTGCAATCTCTGCCTGCCAGGTTCAAGCAATTCTCCTGCCTCATCCTCCCAAGTAGCTGGGATGACAGGCGCCCACCACCACACCCGGATAAGTTTTGTGTTTGTAGTAGAGACAGGGTTTTTGCATGTTGGCCAGGCTGGTCTCTAACGCCTGACCTCTGGTGATCCAATGCAGTTCCTTTCAATTGAGCATGTTTGTTAATGGCTGCATGTTTAAAAATCTGGAATAGTGCCTAATATGCTGGAAACTTAATATTTGTATGTGGACAAAATAATTGATGCTTTTCATTGGACCACAGTTTTTGATTACTGTGAAAGTTCTGTAAGGTACAGCTATAAGCAACCTTAACCTGTTTTGCAAGTTACTCTTGCTTGGTACTTGATTTTTGGGGAGATGTTTTGTCTTTGAGAATCTGCTCTCTAGACATATTTACATAAACGTGACAGCTTTGTGTTACTAATGCTAATAGATTGATTAGGTAATACAGGTAGTTTTAATAGGTAAAACACAACCCAAAGAGCACTGTCCCTGGACTTAGGCAGATCTCGACTCCAGTCCTGGCTCTGCAGCTTCAAACCTGTGCAGCATTAAGCAAATCACCAAGCTCAAATCTCTTCGATCCTTAATATCCTCATCACTAAAATGAGAGAGTAAAAAGCTACATCATATGGTTATTGTGAGGTTTAAAAGTATGTGAATATTCAAAGAAAATCACCAGATAAACTTGAGTTGTCACACAGTGTGACTTAAAATTCTTCTAAAAAATCAATACGTGTCATACTATGTAAGTTTTTGTAAGTGAAAATCATACTGTTAAAAGGTTAAATGGTACCTTGCCTTTTATTTTCCTTCAAATGATACCATGCTCAAGACAAATATTAAAATTAACAGTGTTCACTTTTTGAAGGGAAGCTATAGGGCTGATTTAGGTTGCTCATTCTGACTAAATCTACACCTTGGAAAATTACTGTCATTTTCGTTTTCTTCCCATTTTAATTTTCTTCCCATTGTTCCCGAGTACTTGGAGTACTCGGGAAATTTATCACCTTTCTCAGAGCCACCTGATACTTCATTTTTGAGCGAGTGCTTCTAAAAAGATGAAGGCATTTTTTATCTCCAGTGTTAGAAATGAGTTTGCAGCTGGTGGTAATTTTAATTTTCTAAGCACCTTCTATGAGCAAAAAACTTTGTAATGCCCTTCTACCTACATTATCTCACGAAATGGTCACAAAAACTTTAATGAAACAGGAATATTCCACTTTCTACATGTTTTTGTTTATTTTTGAGGTGGGGGCTTGCTCTGTCACCCAGGCTTCAGTGCAGTGGTGAGATCTCAGATCACTGCAGCCTCCACCGCCTGACCTCAAGTGATCCTTCCGCCTTGGCCTCCCTAAGAGCTGCGATTATAGGCGGGAGCCACTGTGCCCGGCCTCTAGATGTTCTTAAATATTCCCAGCAATTTACAGATGCAGAAACCAAGTTAACACGTGAGTTGTCTTGATTACTCGCAAAAAGCTGGCTCGGTGTCTCTGGCTATTTTCCCAATTACAGAAAGGGAGGCAAGACGGTCATTCCATCAGTTGTCACTGAGTTCCTGCCATCAGCTGCACTGGGGAGTGTGAGGCTAAGAGGGGGCAGTCTGTTCCCTTGGTTTACTCCTCACGTGGGTGCCCAGGAGAAGATGGAAGCCAGGCCGCTTCCCTTTCCTCTACAGGAGGCTGAGCACGTGCTGCTGGACAATGCCTTACCCAGGTGAAAAAGTGGCCCTGCTCCAGCAGCCCTCTGTTGTCCAAGTCCACCCGCAGCAGCCCGGGGAAGCTGGCGCTGCAGCAGCTCCGCTCGCGGCCAACACTTCAGCACCTGGACCGAGAGGACAGCTCCAAGCATGGCTGCAGGCCTGGAGGCCCAGCGCCCACCCTAGGCACCGCCCTGCCGGGGCCGCCGAAGGTACTTGGCCGCCTGGAACACCTGAAGCAGCAGCACGGCCCTCAGCAGTCGGATGCCGCGACTAGGAGCCAGCGCCTTGCCGCCGTCCTGCCCGTTACTCTCCGAGCCCGTTGCCCGGCGCGTCCTTCCCTGGCCTGCCTTGAGCTGTCCCCCCCGGGATCCCGCCCTGCAGCCGCTCCCCGGGGCGGCACTCCAGCCCTGGGGCCCGGACACGCTGCCTACCCGGGCCATTGACATGTCCAAGCACATAAACAAGTTTGAGAAGGGGTTGCTGTAAACGTACCCTTCCTCCAGGCTGAGGACTCTAGCCGCCCTTGGAGTCTATCCTTGATGGCTCGTTGTGAGACCTTTTAAAACTCCTTTGTTGTGCTCCCTACTTTATTTAAAAGTATGCTTCAGGAGGCTGAGGCACGAGAATCGCTTGAACCCTGGAGGCAGAGGTTGCAGTAAACCAAGATCAGGCCCTGCACTGCAGCCACAGAGCAAGACTATCTCAAAAAAAAAAATAAAATAAAATAAAATTTTTTTCGAGACGGAGTCTCAGGGCGCTCTATTGCCAGGCTGGAGTGCAGTGACACCATCTTGGCTCACTGCAACCTCCTCCTCCCGAGTTCAAACCATTCTCTTGCCTAAGCCTCCCGAGTAGCTGGGATTACAGGTATGCACCACCACACCCCGCTAATTTTTGTATTTGTATTTTTAGTAGAGATGGGGTTTCTCTATGTTCCCATGTTGGCCAGGCTGGTCTCCATCTCTTGACCTCGTGATCCGCCCATCTTGGCCTCCCAAAGTGCTGAGATTACAGGTGTGAGCCACCACACCCAGCCTATTATTGGTAACATTTAATGCTGATCTCCATCGTCGTGTATGTCTGTGTTTAGTGAATTCCCAGTTGAATTTGCACAAGCCTTTTGGAAAGCAGTTTCACACCATGGAACAAAGAGTCTACAGTAAATATTCTTTGATACTATAATTTCACTTCGGGAAGTCTAACGGGGAGAAAAATCTAAAGTTGAAAAGTCAACCACACACAAAAATCACACAGATGTTCCTTTAAAAACTAATTATAAAGATTTATTACAGAAAGATATGCAAAATTAGAAAAAATGGAAAATATTTTTACTTAAATAAAAAAAATTCTTTTGATAGGGTCTTGTTCTGTAGCCAAGGGTGGACTGTAGCGGTGGAATCATGGCTCACTACATTCTCAATTCCCTCAGCTCAAGTGATCCTCCTGCCTCAACCTCTTGAGTCGCTAAGACTACAGACATGGGCCACCACATCTGGCTTATTTGTTTATTTTTTGTAGACCACAGGGTCTTGTTATGTTGCCCAGGCTGGTCTCGAACTCTTGGCTTTAAGTGGTTAAGTGATCTTCTCACCGTGGCCTCCAGAGTATAGGATTGTAGGTATGAGCCATCGCACCTGGCGTATTTTTTTTTCTCTTGACCTCCGCTATTGAAAGCCAACTCAACGTTTGTATTTAGAATGTTTAAATAAAACTTTAACCATAAATGGATTCAAAACATGGCAATCATACATGTGCTAAATGGATTTGTATATTGGAATATTATGGAACCATGGAAAGCACATTATAAAAATGATAAGTGCTTATTTTATAAGTAAAATAAAGTAGGACATTAATTTTTAGTACAGTTTGTAGTCTCTGCAACTTTTATGGGCGATGGCAGAATTATTTAGACACGACTGGATACAGGCACTCAATAAATGTTAATTGGATAAGTGAAAAGACAAGTGAAGGGTAATCCCTAACATGTTTTTTTCTACTCATAATTTTCTATAGCAAGATATGTTTTATAGGAAACACTTTTTTAAAGATGCCGTGTCTAGAACCTTTGTTCATAAATTGTATTTTCAAATCTTTATTTTATTTGAGACAGGGTCTTGCTCTGTCACTCAGGCTGATGTGCAGTGGCATGATCACAGCTCACTGCAGCCTTGACTTCCTGGGCTCTACCAATTCTCTCACCTCAGCCTTTTGAGTAGCTGAGGCGACAGGCCTGTGCCACCATGCGTGGCTAACTTTTGTATTTTTTTTTGTAGAGACAGGGTCTGGCTATGTTGCCCAGGTTGATCTCAAACTTCTCAGATCAAGCAATCCACCCGCTGCCAACTCCCTTAAGTGCTGGGATTACAGGGGTGAGCCACTGCCCCTGACTTCAAATCTTATTTCACAGTTCTGTGAGTGATGGTTTAATTCCCACTGATAGATGAGGAAGTGAGGGCCCAACACCTTATTCTTATGTGAAATCAGGTTGCAAGTGCCGAGTCTAGATCTTCTGACTCCAAGTCCTTTGATATTTCCTGACATTGAACTTGGCTGATATGTTCCAGGCTCTGCTTTTGGAGACAGGAAACAATCGAAGTCCCTGCCCTGTCCCTGGCTTGCTGGGTGATTTTAGGGGTAAGTCACTTCTTTTTGTGTCTCTTCTTTTCTTGGGCTTTTGACCTGGTGGTTTTTAAAATCAACCTTTCCCACTATTTCTTTCAGTGGAGAGAGGACTCCGTTAGGATGTTGGCTATCCAGTCTACCATTGCTCCTCTAGTGACTTTCTCTCTCATCTCCCTGTTTTTTCTTTTGTCATTTTCATCCTGTCAATTTATTATGTCCCTTTACCATGTCAACGTTTTGTTGACATTTTGTCATATTGTCAGAAATGATATGTATTTCTTTGCTTATTACGTATTTTACCCATCTAGATAGAAACTTTTGTGAGGACAGAAGTCCTCTCTGACTTTTGCTCATCTGTACCTCCAAAATCTAGCACAGGGTTGGACTCAGACTCATAGTTAGCTCAGTAAAATAGTTGTTGAAGGAATTGCAGGCATGGAAGCATATGTATGATAAAGATAGGATGAGCTCACTTCTCCCACAACATCCCCTACTACTACTATGGATCTTTCCCCCATTAGTCTTGTCAGAAAATACAGTGCTAGAGCCGTAGTTCTTCGCTGGGTGATTTTCGCTATCCCTAGATGACATTTGGCAATATCTGCAGCTATTTTTGGTTGTCACAATTGGGACGTGCTACTGACATCCAGTGGGCAGAGTCCAGGGAAGTTGTTAAACTTCATATAATGCACAGGACAGCCCCAACCCATTCCAGCTCCTGATAAAGAATCCACAGATCCTAAATGTCAACAGTGCCAAGATGAGGAAACTCGGTGCTAGACAGATTGAATGAGGTTGGTTTGCTTGTTTTAAAATTTTCATTTGGGTGATTGTTTTGAAATTTCAAGCATACAGAAAAGTTGCAAGAATAATACAAAAAATGACCTTTGCCCAGATTTTCCAATTGATACCTTGCCATGTTGCATTATCATTTTCTCTATATATGTAATTATTTTTTCTTTCTGAACTATTTAAGGGAAAGTTGCAGACACGATGTTCTGTTGCCTCTGTATAACTCAGTGTGCATTTCCTAAAAGGTTTTACATAAACACAGCATCATTATCAATTATGATGACCCAATATCATTATCTAATTTAAAACCTTGTTCATGTTTCGCATATTATCCCAACTGTGTGTTAAGCAAGTGTTTTATTCCTCTTGCCTTTGGGATGAGGGTGGAGCTTGAGTCCCTGGATCTAACCCATCCCAGTGTTATTTCAACAAGAATTAAAGCTTTAGGCCGGCCGTAGTGGCTCACGCCTGAAATCTGAACACTTTGGAAGGCCAAGGTGGGCAGATCCCAAGGTCAGGAGTTCAGGACCAGTTTGGCCAACATGGTGAAACCCCATCTTTACTAAAAATACAAAAATACAAATAATTAGCTGGGTGTGGTGGTGTATGTCTGTAATTCCAGCTACTTGGGAGGCTGAGACAGGAGAATTGCTTTAATCTGGGAGGTGGAGGTTGCAGTGAGCCAAGATCATACCATTGCACTCCAGTCTAGATGACAGGTGAGATTCTGTCTCAAAAATAATAATAAAAATTTAAATTCTCCTGGAGCCAAACACTGATGGTGAACTCCTGCAACTCACCAACTTTGTTGGGCTGAGTTTGGCCTTTGGATATCACTCCGAGTGATATCTTTAGACACTGAGTCCGGACCTGTCTTTTAGTGGAATTTTGTGCAGTGAGGATGGTACCGAGTCTCCTGGCTTCCAGCTGGAGTGTCAAATCCTACTTCAGCCCCAGAGACATCCTTAATAAATGGGAAGCTTTGTGATAATGACTTAGAACAGGAGCTAGTATCTCCCAAATTGTGAGGATTCGTCAGCTAGCGTTAAACTGAACAATAACAGAAATCCTTCAAAAGGCTTTTTATGTTTTCTCTCTGCCTTGCTTCCATAATCTTTCTTGACATTTCAGATGAATTCTACCTGAAATCTATGGACCAACTTTGAGTAAGAAAGGCTTATAAGTGAATATTCTTTGTCAGATACTAGCTATTTGTTATTTAGTCTACTGGGGCATAAAATTTCATAAGATGTATTAGATGTTCTTTTGTTCCTTCCCTTTTCAACTTTCCTTTGATTCTCTACTGCAGCACATAATTTTTCCTCCATCCTAAGAGGACCAGTGTCGGGCACATTTCAGGTGCTACATAAATGGTGACTGTTGAAAGTGATGTTGCCAAAACTGAAACCAATATATTAGTTTCCTGGGGCTGTTGTAACAAATGACCACACACAGGGTGGCTTAGAAATAACAGACGATAGCCAGGTGTGTTGGCTCATGCTTGTAATCCCAGCACTTTGGGAGGCCAAGGTGTGCAGATCATGAGGTCAAGAGATCAAGACCATCCTGGCTAACATGGTGAAACCCGATCTCCACTGAAAATACAAAAATTAGCTGGGTTTGGTGGCGGGTGCCTGTAATACCAGCTACTCAGGACGCTGAGGCAGGAGAATCGCTTGAACCCGGGAGGCGGAGGTTGCAGTGAGTCGAGATCGTGCCATTGCATTCCAGCGTGGTGGCAGAGTGAGACTCCGTCTCGACCCAAAAAAAAAAAAGGAGATTCTCATTGTGGAGCCCAGAAGTCCAAAATGAAGGTGTTGGCAGTGCTAGCTCCTTATGGAGACTCTGAGAGAGAATCTATTCCATGGCCCTCTCCTGGCTTCTGGTGGTCGCTGGCGATCCTTGAGGTGCCTTGGCTTGGTGCTACATCACCCTAGCCTCTGGTCTATCGTCACTTGCCTTTCTTCTCCATATGTATATCTGAGTCTCTTCTTCTTTTCTTATAAGAACATCAATCATTGGACTTAGAGTCCATCCTAATCCAGTATGACCTGATGTTAACACATATTTGTGTCATAACCCCTCAAATTCCTATGTTGAAGTCCTGATCCCTGTAGCTCAACGTGTACAGTCATGGGTTTCATAACGACGTTTCAATCAATGATGGACCGCATATCAACTGTGGCTGCATAAGATTATAATACCATATTTTTACTTTACCTTTCCTACATTTAGTTATGTTTAGATACACAAATATTTAGCATTGTGTTAAAATTGCCTGCAGGATTTAGTACAGTAACACACTGTACAGGTTTGTAGCTTAGAATCACTATCCCACACCACATGGTCTAGGTAGGCTATACCGCTTAGGTTTGTGAAGAGCACTCTGATTGCACAACAAAAACATTGCCTAATGCCACATTTCTCAATATAATCCTGTAGTTAAAGTGATCCATGACTGTATTTTGGAGATAGGGCCTTGAAAGAAGTATTTACGGTGAAACGAGTTCATAGGGTTAGATCCTAACCCAATATAACTTACGCCCTTATAAGAAGAGAAGATTAGGACACAGACACACATAGAAAAGACTGTGAAGACACCGGAAGATGCCCATCTATAAGCTGAGAAGAGAGCCTCTTAGAAGGAACCAACCTGCTGACACTTTTTGATCTTGGACTTAAGACTTTACCACAGTTCTGGAGGCCTATTTCTGTTTAAACCACCCAGTCTGTGTTACATTATTATGAAAGTCCTAGCAAACTAATACAGTTTGCAAAGACCCTATTTCCAGCTGGGTGTGGTGGTTCATGCCTGTCATCTCAGCACTTTGGGAGGTTGAGATGGGAGGATCCCTTAAGCTCAAGAGTTTGAGGCATCATAATGAGTTCTTGTCTATATAAAAACTTTAAAAATTAGCTAAGCCCCGGAAGTTGAGGCTGCGGTGAGCTGTGATTGTGCCACTGCCCTCCAGACTGGATGGCAAAGACCTTGCCTCTTAAAAAAAAAAAAAAAAGACCCTATTTCAAAATAAGATTATATTTGGAGGTTCTGGATGGAAATGAATTTTGGGAGTCTCTATTAAACCCACTACACACACAGCATGAGTGAAAGACTGCAGTGAGAAATGAGGCTAGAGGGATAGTCTAAGACCAGATTGTGGACAGCCTTGAATGCCAGGGTTAGGGTGTCTGGCCTTTTTTCTAGGTGTACCAACCTCTGCCAAACTGAGGAAGAACACGTGAGAAGCAAGAAGCTTAGAGAGGAACCACAACGAATAGATAGGGAAGGTTTGTTGTAATTGCTAAATCATCTCATCCTTTTGTTTTTGTTTTGTTTTTTTGACACGGAGTCTCACTCTGTCGCCCAGGCTGGAGCACAGGGGTGCGATCTCGGCTCAGTTGCAAGCTCCACCTCCCAGGTTCTTGCCATTCTCCCGCCTCAGCCTCTTGAGTAGCTGGGACTACAGGCACCCACCACCACGCCCAGCTGATTTTTTTTGTGTTTGCAGTAGAGATGGGGTTTCACCATGTTAGCCAAGATGGTGTCAATCTCCTGACCTCATGATCCTCCCATCTCGGCCTCCCAAAGTGCTGGGATTACCGGCGTGAGCCACCACACCTGGCCTCATCTCATCCTTTTAATGAGCATCCACGGTGTGTCAGAGTTAGGGAACTCTGGTGACCTTGAATTGGTGGGAAAGACTTTCAGGGTGTGTATAACCCCAAGGGGTTATGCATGTGTTCTTCTATGCCAATCCTGATGACCAAGTGCTGGCTGCTGGAATTCCACCCCTGACAAGGACTGTATGATGAATTCAGGATGTCTGCTGTGGACAATGGAGGGGGAAATTGGGGCTGCTACAGTTTGTTAGTTCCCTCTAAAACACTTGTTGAAATTTGGTGTCCATTGTACCAGTATGGAAGGTGGGAGACCTTTATGAGGTGATTAGGCCATGAGAGCTCTGCCCTCATGAGTGGGATTAATGCCTTTATAAAAGGGCGAGTTCAGCTCCCTGCTGTCTCTCATGTCCTTTCTTGTTCTTCTGCCTTCCCTCCACGGGATGATGAAACAATAAGACTCTTTCCAAATACCACCTCCTTGATCTTAAACTTCCCAGCCTCCAGAAATGTGAACTGACAAATTTCTACTCTTTATTATCTACAGTGTCTACTATTCTGTTACTGCAGCACATACACAAAGACAGGGGCCCAGGTGCCATGTATTTGAGATCCCTGGTTTGGTTCTTCAACCCAATGAATTGCTTCCTCAATGTGTGCCACAGGTTATTCAGAGTCCAATTACTGTAACAGGAGCAACTGTTTTTGCATATAACAATTTTGGAAATTGAAGCTTTAAAAATATTCTGTTGAGTGTTCTGTTGAAGTCTCATCCAAGTACTTCATTGATTTTTCTTTTTTTTGATCTGAATAGAGGAGCCAAATGATACCAAGTTAGAGGCAGTAATGTGTAAAATCCCTTTCATGAAGATGTTCTGGTTTATTTCCTTCAGTCCAGGGAGCAGAGGCCAGAAAGCTCTCACTTTAGAGGCTTTAGATCTTCCCATCTCAGTTTAGCTGTTGGCTGTTGAGTCCTGCATTTGTCAGCCACTAGCTTTTGGCTCCTCTGGGTCCAGTTTTGATGCAGTTTTTTGTTCTTGTTGTTTCTAATAAAAAAGCAAAACTTCAGAAGAATGCAAAGTATGTAGGTATGGAGGTAAATAATAGGTTTGTTTTGAGTGAAAACAGAAAAGTTTCTTTTAAAGCTTTGTGTTCTCTGACAATTTCATCAAATTATTTAATTCATTGATTAATGAGACTTAACATCATGCTTGGATCCTGGGGCACAGAGAATAGAACTTGTACTTAACCCTTGAAAAGAGGAAATATGGTAGTGCGTTAACTCATTTATTCCATCAACAGTTTCATACTGAGCCTCTAGCAAATGTCATATTTCTCTGGAAATATAATCAAAAAATAATTTTTCTAGTTCTGAGCTCTCAGAGTTTATAGTCTAATAAGAGAAATAAATATAAATGTAAAATCACATCTGAAAAATTGAAACAGGCAGGAGGTATTGGTGCTATGGGAATCTACAAGGGGATTTGATTCTGGCAGAGCCTGTTACTTAAAAACTTTCTATTGTTTCTTATTAACTGTAATTTTGTTTGGGGTGACAAAATACACAACAACATTTCCTTTGCTAGCCTTTCATGGGCTTAGGGCCTCCATATAGCAGAGTTCTGACCAACAAAACAAATTGCAGTCTGCTGGAGGATGTTGGTCATAAGAGGGGCAAACCAGGCTGGTGATGCTATTCTATGTGTCTTTATTGAATGTGGATGTGATGCCTGGAGTTGCAGCAGAAAAGGCCGACAGAACAGCAGAAACATCAAACCTTGACTTATTGACAAAGAGTGCTGCAATTGCTCACTTTCAGACTTCTTATTATGTAATAATAAAAATTCCTATTTGCTTAATCCACTGTTAGTGGTATCTTATTTACTTGCAGCCAAGCACATTCTGAAGTGCTGTTAAGGGAGTTCAGAGAAAGTTTACCTGAAGTCTTGACTAACTGATGTTTGAAAAATGAGCAAGGTTCAACTAGATGATGGAAGAGTTTCTATGCAAATATTTGTGACAGGAAGAGATTGGTGCCCACAAAAGGTGGCAATACAAAAGTGAAGGGAAGAGAGAATGGAGAGAGCGATGAAGGGCAAGACTTTACAGCCTTTCCAGGCCATGTTAAAGTTTTGTTTTTGAGAAACTTGGAAAGCCATTGAAAGGTCTGAAGTAGGGGAGGATAATATAATACTTGTCCATTGTTAGACAAATGCAGTAAGTGCTGTGAGTTATATAAGGTATTATGAATGCACAGAGGGAAGAAATACGTCTTTTCAGGAGGGCAGAAAAGGTCGCCATTGTTGAATATTAAATAAAGAGAAGAAAGTCACCAGAAACAAAATGAGGAGAAAGAGTTCTAGACAGAGGAAAGAGAAATGTGATCAGAGTGCTGCTGGTGTAAATTAATGGTGCTTTTAGGTTCCCATAAGTAGCATAGTTTCTCTCAAGTATAGGACTTCTCCATGAAAGGAATGGAAGGTGCATTTAAAAATGTAGGTGTATAGGCAAGATCATCAAACCTCTGAAACAAAGCCCGAGTTATAGTTAGGATGACAGTGTAATTTATTACCCAAACTGGGAAACTTTCAGAGTGAAAAAGGGTGCTATCAATTTTCGAATAATTGCCATTCATCAGCTCTCTCCAGGGCAAATTGGAATGTAATCTATGGTCACTCTACTTGGGTAGATTAAATATATTGAAATATATTGGACAACTGGAATAATTAATTGGCTTTTAATAAGATAAAATTTGCGCATACCATCTCCCAACTTAAAAATGCATGTCCCACTTCTAGAAAGCTATCACAAGTGCCTAAGAACCTGCCTATGGAGTTGCATATAATAATTGCAGTTTAGCCGGGCGCAGTGGCTCAAGCCTGTAATCCCAGCACTTTGGGAGGCCAAGACGGGCGGATCACGAGGTCAGGAGATCGAGACCATCCTGGCTAACACGGTGAAACCCCGTCTCTACTGAAAAATACAAAAAAACTAGCTGGGCGACATGGCGGGCACCTGTAGTCCCAGCTACTCTGGAGGCTGAGGCAGGAGAATGGCATAAACCCGGGAGGCGGAGCTTGCAGTGAGCTGAGATCCGGCCACTGCACTCCAGCCTGGGTGACAGAGCGAGACTCCGCCTCAAAAATAATAATAATAATAATAATAATAATAATTCCAGTTTATACAGTTAAACAGTTAAACTGTCTTCCAGCTTTTGAAGCTTTGAAGTCAGCTTCCATTTACCAATTATGAGATGGTTTTCTACTGCTATCTACTTACCTCCATGAACCCATTTTCTCTTTAAATTGGAAAACAGGTCTTCCTAGTCTCATTTCTCTTCATAGCTTGTGTTAATCAGAATCATTTTGATTGCAAGTGACAGAAACCCAACTGTGGAAGACATGCTGATCACCACCAAATATTCGAGCTCTCTGCCTCCTGGGCACATGGCTGAATTGCACTTGCGGGTATCCCTCAGAGTGGAAATGTTTACTGTGTCTGTTATCAGATCATTTAATGGCTGCTGTGTCTCTCTGCTGTAGAGAATGACAGCATTCTATATTGCTGCTTCTCCATCTGCTGGTTTCTAGAGTGAGCACAATGCAGAGAAAGAGGCCCCTTTTAATGCACAATGAACATGAAAATGAGAGACAGCAGCAAACTTTGCTGTTTGAAGCCACTGAGGTTTTGAGATTGTTACTGCATCATAACCTAGCCTATCCTGGCTGACATGCCAACTCAAACTAGTGGAAGCGAAAAGGAGAAATTGTATTCTGTGGTTTGGAGGAATTGTGGGGCAGCTCACAGAATGTACAGAAATAGAACCAGGGCCTTAGGGGATTGAAATGATGAGCTAGGAACTATCTGAACACACACATTTTCTTCCTGTTGTTTTCTTTCCCCTCCCTCTCCTTCCATCCTTGCGCCCTTCTTTCTCATCACTGCTTATTTTTGTTTTGCTTCATTCTGCACATTGCACTCATCTAGAAAGAAAGAATTCTGCCAGAAGCCCTGCATTTACTTGGTCCTAATTGAATATGTCCAAGGGAAAGTATTTCATTGCTGCCAGTTTCCAGGTGACAACCACTGGAAAATAATCTGATTGGCTCTGAGTGGGCTGTGGATACCTCCCTGAACCACCCACACTGACAGAAGTGTCAGCTTTGCTTGCTGGTATGTGTACACATGTTTATGACTACTGTATGTTCAATTTATCGTTCCTTAGCAGAATTTTATTTAAACTAGTTTCCATTTTGTGGATGTCAGTTTAGAAAAAATTAGATAGTAGTTAACCTGCTTAATGCCATGTGTAATTAGAGGTGCTAATATTGTCTTCGCAGACCCCCTCAGGTAGTGTTGCTCTCTTGGGTGCTATGACTGGCTTCCTCTGTCTCTCCATATTACCTGTTACCGTTAGTAGATACCCTTTGAATTTCTTGCATTAGATTAAAGAAGATACTGAGTTTTCTAAAATTTGATGTTATTTATTGCATGCCCCAAACACTAAATTTTTTGGGTTTCTGTTTGTGAGATGTGCTTTTTTGGTGATGTTATGGAAGTTCTTGCTAATCTGAGAGAAGAAAATACTTTATATTTCTATTTGTTTATTTTGTTACTATCTTCTGAGATGGGGCCTCACTATGTTGCCCGGCCTAGAGTGCAGTGGCTATTAATGGGTGCAACCACAGTGCACTGCAGCCTCAAATTCTAGGCCTCCAGTAATATAACTTTATTTTTAGATAAGAAATGCTGCACTGTAATGCTGGGAAAGAGAAGCCATTGAGCCTTGCAATAAGCCAGTTCTCCTTCAAAATATTAATTAAGCCTGAGTCTGTTATTGGTGTTTCCTTTAACTTACTGATTTTTCTTGTTATGTCACTTAATGATGTGGATGGAAGCATCTTTGGTAAGTAGAAAACTGCTCTGTATTGTTCTTCACTCAGAAGAACTGTAAATCTTACCGTTGACTTTTGTGCTAGCAAGCAGCAGAACTGCTACAATTAATCAGAGATGGTGTCTGGGCAAGTAGCTGAAACTTTAGAACCTTG
The DNA here is from genome assembly GCF_002776525.5 of Piliocolobus tephrosceles. Classification (NCBI taxonomy): domain Eukaryota; kingdom Metazoa; phylum Chordata; class Mammalia; order Primates; family Cercopithecidae; genus Piliocolobus; species Piliocolobus tephrosceles. The sequence goes on along the minus strand of NC_045450.1, from coordinate 62,746,258 downwards.
CTACTCATGCTGTGGTGTGTGGTCTAGACTTGGTGTCCACTGGGAGCTTGTTGGAGATCAGCCCAGCCCCATGGGATCTGTGGTTTAACAAGGGCCTCAGGTGATCTACAAGCATTTAAAAGTTTGAGAAACACTGCTCTAAAGACTAGAATCAGCTTTCCTGGTAAGGTTTGGGGAGCCTAGACTGTTTGGGCTTTGAATGTAACTGACATCTTCGGGAAGACGGGAAATGCCTACCTTTCCAAAGATGTCAGTTATATTCGAAAGTTGTATCACCTGACACTTACATGATACAATGTTCATATCCTCTGACCATGACCTTTTGGGGGAGACATTGCTAATTGCTTATGTCATTCTTTCCACCAAGCTTCAGGATGCTTTTCTCTACCCTGCAGTCCAGACAGCTTTTATGGAGACATAAGAGTTGGCCTGAGGCTTGGGAACATTGGCTTATGCCCGCAATCCCAGAGCTTTGGAAGGCTGAAGCGGGAAGATTGCCTGAGCCCAGGAGTTCTAGACCAGCCTAGGCAACATGGCAAGAGCCCGTCTCTAAAAAAGTAAAAATTAGCTGGGCATGATGGCACATGCCTGTCGTCCCTGCTACTTTGAGCCCAGGAGGTTGAGGCTGCAATGAGCCATGTTTGTGCCATTGCATCACAGCCTGACCCTGCCTCAAAAAAAAAAAAAAAAAAATTGGCCTGAGAATTAAAAATGATTTATCATTCCTGCCTGAAGACCAGTTGTTTGCTAGGCAGTACCCAACAGGCAAAACAGACCGAAGAGAAGTCTAGGTTAGGGAATCTTGTGGGTGTGGGTTTCAGCTGGTTTCTTGGCTAAGTAACAGTCAGGGTCATGAGTTAGACCCAGAAACAAACCAAGTAATCTGTGAATCCACTCCTCCCCAGTTTTGCTGTTTCCCATAATCTGTGCTTAAGTCTTGCTAACTGATTTTGATACTTGCTAACCCTTATCTTGATGTCACTAACCATCTATTCCTTTGAATTAAGTTACTCTCTTGGTCTTATTGGGGCACTTTGGGAAGGACTGACTTATTTACTGGATCCATCTTCAAATGTTTTTGTTTGTTTGTTTGATTTTAAACAGATAGGGTCTCTGTCACCCAGGCTGGAGTCAAACAGTACAATTATGGTTCCTTGCAGCCTCGAACTCCTGGACTTAAGCAATCCCCCTGCCTCAGGCTCCCAAGTAGCTGGGACTAAAGTCATGTGCCATCACACCTGGCTAGTTTTTAAATTTTTTTGTAGAGACCATGTCTTGGCTGGTCAGGCTGGTCTTGAACTCCTGGCCTCAAGTGATCCTCCCGCCTCAGTCTCTGATGTGTTGGGATTAGGGGCTTGAACCACCATGCTCAATAACACTGGTTGTCTTTGTCTTTATCTGGGCCCTTGCAAAGGGGGAAGGAAAAACGCCTTCTGTGCAGTGACCTTAGACTGAATACTTCTCAAGTTCAGCTGTTAGTCCAAACTATTACTTCACCTAAGGAAATTGAGACACTGGATTAGAATCTACTCCCATTGCCTTTCTGAATGGGCTTTACCCTTTGTTGCTCCCCATGGTTACTAAGTATATAGGATCTGAATTACCTTACTAAGTTCCAATGACAGTTCCACTATTTCCTGGCATGTGACTTAGGGCAACTTATCTTTTTTTTTTTTTTCCTTCTGTAATATGAAATGATTCTAGAGCCTAATTCTCAGGGTTGAATTCTCAGGGGGGTTCCCAAGATAAATGAGAATTATATAAGATCTAGCATAGTACCTGAAATATGAGGAGAATGTGCTTACTTACCATTTCATTATGGTCATTATCTTTAGGAAGACTATGGTTATGTTGGAAGTAGGGAGTTGGCCAAGTTTCACCAGATATAATTGGAGCTACATTTTTTGTTTTGAGACAAAGTCTTGCTCTGTCATATAGGCTGGAGTGTAGTGGCATAATCTGAGCTCATTGTACCTCAACCTCCCGAGTTCAAGAAATCCTCCCACCTCAGTCTCCTGAGTAGCTAGGATCACAGGCGTGCCTTACCACACCTGGCTAATTTTGGTGCTTTGTGTAGAGACAGGGTTACACCATGTTGCCCAGGTTGGTCTTGAACACTTGAGCTCAAGTGATCCGCCTACCTCAGCTTCCCAAAGTGCTGTGATTACAGGCGTGAGCCCCTGTATCTGGCCAATGCAGCTGCAATTTTTAAAAAGTTTCCCTCCTCTAGTGAGACCATACCTCTTCATTGCCAGGTAAAATTGTTCTGAGTATATCCGAATCACCAGTTTGATTAAATCCAGGGTAATTCCCCTCAAACTCTGCCAAGTTTAATATGAACCAACATAGTTTGGATAACTGTAATTAACACTCAAACACATTTTCTATTGATCAGAATTCAGGCTTTATTATTGAGCAATGAAGAGAGCTAAAACTTAATTCCAAGCATGTGTAGTTGAAGTTTGCAAAGCGGAATATTGTTCACAAAACACATTCAATGTTTAGACACTATTTATTTGAAGAACAGAATATATTTAAAATTGTATGCTTCTAAAAAGCCCATTTCCCTCCAAGTCTAAACTTTGTAGTTTAATATTAAGCAATAACGTTATTTTGTACAATCTAGTTAAACAAGCAGAATAGCGCTTGGCAGAATAAAAAATTGCACAGACGTATGCAGTTTTCCAAGATAGCATTCTTTAAATTCAGTTTTCAGCTTCCAAAGATTGGTTGCCCATAATAGACTTAAATATATAATGATGGCTTTAAAAAAAAGTATACAACAATGTAAAAAAGGAAACATAAGTCTACTCTCAATCTCATAAAATGTGGGACTAAGGATGCTAAATGTGTAGCTTCTTTTGTTCTATTTCCCTTTATGATGCAATCTGTTTCTTTGATCTGCTTTAGGGTTACCCATTTAAGTTAGATGTTGTAATGCAATGGTGGGAATGAAAATTGATCAAATATGCACCTTGTCATTTCTGTATAAATTGCAGCTGGAAACTTCCAAAAAAGGGGGTAGGCGTGAACAAAAATAAAATAAAATCGGAACCTCTTCAGGGGTTGGTGTTTTGATATGGCAGACAAGTTACAAATCCCACCAGGAGATGCAGCAGTTCAAAAAAAAGGTAATGGGCTAACAAGGTGGTATTGCCAGCAAGGGATGGAATGAGGAACAGGCTGAAAAGTTTTTGGATTATATAGCACCTAGAGTCTCTGATTTAGGAAATTCTTGTTAATGAAATATACACTAAACTTCCAAGGGAAAATCTTCCAGGTAGACTAAGCTTGCTTTTCTGGAGTGATGAGATGCATTGCTACTGTGATTTGTTTTAAAACAGACTGGGTTTATACAAGTGAGAAAGATAAGGAAAGAGAGAAAGATTTTAGTCTGTTTTGCAGAAGTCATTTTATCTGCATGCACATGGATCAGTATTTCTGATCCCCTATACTCCAGGAAGGGCAAAAACCCAAAGAAACATGTTAGCACAATTGGCTGACTCTGTCATATTGCTATGGACATTGATTATGTGTTTCAATTTTTTAATAAGTAAAAATGATAATTTTTACTTGTTAGAGATCATCAACTTATAAGTTACGATGAATCTTGCTTGGAGGACACACTGGAGAAAGGCCTATTAAGGGATGGTGAACTCGCATATGTACCTCTTGTTGCTGCGACAGACCTCATCACTCCACTTGCCCTGAACTGACTGAGAGAACAGGACACAATTTTCCCGCTTGCCACCGTTAGGCTGTGCACTGTCCCAGTTGAGGAAGGAGATAGCGGCTCCATTGACGTCAACAAACTTGCCTTCGGTCGCCATGTCATTGATGCCCAGCCAAAAGTCATTGACACCCGGCAGGCTCCTTTTACCATAGTCTCGGAGGGCGTTGATTTCATCGGAGTTCCTGGGGATAACCAGGATTCCTCCTTTGGAAATGCAGTCTTCGTTGGCCTCATGGAAATGCTTCAAGCCTTCTGAAGCAAGGTAGCATTTCTTGTTAACTTTAGTGCCTCGGAGACAGACTGCGAAGATGTGAAATTTAACATATTAAGATGCATTTTGAGTATATTGTGACTAGAGCTGGACCTGGCAAATAGCAATAAGTATTTGTGGAATGAAGTATGATAATGAGACAACAATTACAATTTTCTATATGCCAGACAACATGTTAAGTACTTTACATGAATTAAGTCACATAATTCTTGACAACCCCATGAAGTTGTATTTTATTTATCCCTATTTTTACATATCAGGATATTTAGACTTAGAGAAGTTGTTACTTGCGACACCTTAGCATTTTTTTAAAGTAATTTTTGCAGCATGTGAGATGACAGCTACCCAAATGCAGGTCTGCCCTATCCCAAGACATGGCCTTAAACCTCATGCTGTTCTGATGTATACACGCTTGCTACTCTATGTAGCTCCATTTATGTGCTGGATTTCTTTGGGAGCTTTGGAACTAGATGATATTTAATATTTATTTTTTAAAAAAATGCTTGGCGTGGTGGCTCATGCCTATAATCCCAGCACTTTGGGAGGCAAAGGTGGGCGGATCACGAGGTCAAGAGTTCAAGACCAGTCTGGCCAACATAGTGAAACCCAGTCCCTACTAAAAACACAAAAAATTGGCCGGGCGTGGTGGTTCAAGCCTGTAATCCCAGCACTTTGGGAGGCCCAGACGGGCAGATCACGACGTCAGGAGATCGAGACCATCCTGGCTAACACTGTGAAACCCCGTCTCTACTAAAAAATACAAAAAACTGGCCGGGTGAGGTGGCGGGCGCCTGTAGTCCCAGCTACTCGGGAGGCTGAGGCAGGAGAATGGCATAAAGCCGGGAGGCGGAGCTTGCAGTGAGCTGAGATCCTGCCACTGCACTCCAGCCTGGGCGACAGAGCGAGACTCCATCTAAAACAAAAACAAACAAACAAACAAAAACACAAAAAATTAGCTGGATGTGGTGGTGTGTGCCTATAATCTCAGCTACTCGGGAGGCTGAGGCAGGAGAATCATGTGAACCCGGGAGGCAGAGGTTGCAATGAACCAAGATTGTGCCATTGTACTCCAGCCCAGGCGACACTGTGAGAATCTGTCTCAAAAATAAATAAAATTCCAGGTTTGCATGTGGAGAGACAGTGGTTTTCTTAAGCAGATAACTGAGCCTTGGCAATATTGTTTAGATTATTCAGGATAAAGCAAACATTAAAGTTTGATTTAGGGCATTAGCATTGGAGAGTCAGGCCTCAGAGCCATAGTGCCTGGGTTTAGGTCTCATCTCTGACATTTAACTAGCTGTGTATATCTTGAACAAATTACTTACCTTCTATGTGCCTCAGTTTCCTCATCTGTAAAATTAGGATCATAATAGCTTAAGTTGCTGGAGGATTAATGGATTTGTGTTCATAAAGAATTTCTAGTACCTGACTGTGGGTAAAGAATGAAAAAAACTCACCTTCTGCCGTAACCATTTGACCGTCTTTTACCTTTGTAATTCTGTTCCCCTGGAAACCTGATAAAGGGAGTATGTCGCCCTTGTTACTAGGCAACATTACTTACGGTAAAAATGACCCAGATTGGTAACATGCATCTGGCCTGGGAGTTACAAATACTTGATGGAAAACCATCACTTCAGTCTTCCCTGAAGGCAGTAACTTGTAATGAGGCAGGTCTCTTGTGAGGACCTTCAACACCCTGCTTTTGAAATTGCTGCAAAGGACATTAGCTCCTGGGGGGATAAGCCTTGTAAACCAGGGCTGTTCCTGAACCTGCGCAGCGTGGCTCACTTCCTCACCCCTTGGAGAATAACTCCTGGGCAGTAGCGCACATGGCTGCATAGCTGTGGGGAGGAACACTGGCGCTGCCCTGTTGGCAAACTGCGGTTCTACCCCATGTCCTTCCAGCATCTTAGGCTGGGTGTGGCCTGAGTGAGTCCTGGTGGCCTGATAGGCACTTAGCTGTCATCCAATAAATGTTCATCATTTTAGTCATTTCATACTTGCTTCATTCTGTTTCACTACCCTTTGGAGAATAACTATGGACTGACTTTTCAAATGTATTACTGAACTACTTACTTAATTTCTGTACCACTCATACATAGGAGAATGGGGTTATAAATGAAGTTGATTTCCTAAAACAATCATCTCCTAGCATTGGGGCCCTCTTACTGGCCACATTGTTGATTTGTCAATGTTTCTCTTAAAAAGATGTCCCCCAGAAACTGACCCAGAAATGTTCCTGTCTTCTTTGGGACAAGGCATTGAGGAGGTCTGCACCTTACCTGTCTGCAGGGCTTGGATTTCCTTCAAGGCATTGACTTCTGTCCAGAGCTTTTCAATTTGAGTCTTCAGATCTCCATTCTTGTCTGGGGAAAATTTTAGGGTGGAATAGGGTAGGTGGATGAAAAGCATATGATTAAAATAAAATAAACCTTTGGAATGTAGGACCCAAGGTGATAGTGGTTTTGGTGAACCTGAGCCCAGTGTACACAAAAAAATAATGCATGAAAATAACTTGGGGCTGGCGCAGAGGCTCACACCTGTAATCCCAGCACTTTGGGAGGCCAAGGTGGGTGAGTCACTTGAGGCCGGGAGTTCGCGACCTGCTGGGGCCAATGTAGCGAAACCCTGTCTCTACTAAAAGTACAAAAATTAGCTAGGCATGATGTTGAGTGCCTGTAATTCCCACTGTTTGGGAAGCTGAGGCATGAGAATTGCTTGAACTTGGGAGGCGGAGGTTGCAGTGAGCTGAGATCATGCCACTGCACTCCAGCCTTGGTGAGGGAGTGAGACTCTGTCCCCCCTCTCTTCCCCCCCGCCCAGAAAAATGATGAAAGAAGGAAAGGAGGAAGGGAAAAAAAGAAAAAGAAAATAACTTGGACAAGAAGATTCCTAAGAGCTTCATGGTGATCATAATACTAGAAAGTCTTTCTGTGAGATTGAGGCTCCTTCTGTCTCTCCAGTCCCAGCCTGTGCCTTTAGGCTTGTTGACTTTCAGGGTCATCTGAGAATGAGCTTGATCTCATCTTTCCTGTGTGTTCCTTCTGCTAGGATCAATCTTGCTTCAATGCTTTCCTGTATTCTTAGCAAGCTTAAATATCTCCTCTTCTGAGAAGGCTTTTGGGGTTATCCTATAATTCAGTATCCCTTCTGCTAATCTCTTTGAAACTTACTTTTCTTCATTCTCTAGTCTTGGTTCACATTTTATTTTATTCCATAGTTTATAGAATATTCTCTATATTATCTATTCTCTATTTTACCTCAGTTCATCTGCCTTGTTATTCTTGATGCTTCTGATGCTTACCATAATGCTTGGCACATAATAGGTGTTCATAATATTGTCTAGTGAGTATATACTTCATGGTATATAAAATGGTTATTTTTCACTTGCTCTTCAAACATCATAGCTATAAAGGAAGAAAAATTAGATTCCCATTGAAGAATGAGGACAAGTCCAATGGGAGTGACTCAAAAGATACATGGCAGCAGTCATACTCAAGCTTATTTGGGTCCCCAAGTCCCCTGTCCCCACTGTTCCTACTCAACCCATGCCTCAGGTATGGTGGCCCCTAGCAGGGTTAAATGCTAAAGGTTCATGGAGAAACTAGGTATTAGCAACTTAAGTCTTGTATGTTCCTGGATGAGGCTAAAGGATCTTTGTGGCTGTCCTTGACCAATCTTGGCTATAAGTAAGTGGCAGAAAACAAGCACCCTTGGTTAAACTGAAATTTCAGGCCTAATAAGAATTCTCTTAGAAGACTGGCAGCTTGTGAGGTCTTCAAAAGCAGGAATTATAAATCATAAAAAAATTATTAAAAGCCTCCACATACTATTTGTCAGAGATCAATTCTTTCAGTAGTGTTTTGAGAGAGACACTACCGCTGTCTCCATTCTACAGAAGAAATAGAGTCCCTGAAAGCTGAATTCACTTGCTAAAGGTCACCCAGCTAGTAAAGCATAGAATTGGGATTTGAATTTGCCCAGGTCCAGGCCTGTTCTTTTCATCCCTCTTACCTGCTTCTGCACAGTGATTGCCTCTACCTTCTTGGTCCCGAGCACATGGCCCCAGACAGAGAAGATACTTAAAGCTTGGTATGAACCGTCCCCAACGGCTGCTTTGTGGGGATGCCATAGAGGCAGTCTATGTTCTGTACTGGATTTTTCAGAGCAGTCTAAAATTCACATGTGCTAATTCACTGTCCCCTTAAACATGTGCTTCGTAAGCCAGACATTTCATTTGGGTTAGGAAACTGTCTTCTGGAATATCCAGGGGTGGCCCCTGCCTCTGTTTTACTTAATGCTACACATCAGTTCTCAAAGCATCCCATAGCTCAGTTCAGAAATACTATAACCCAAGGATTTTTATCTACGTAACAATTTAATCCAGAAAAAATGTAAGGGTGCATTCAGAATGCAAATTCATCAGCTGGTGGGGGCTGAGCTTGCAAAGATTACTGAATACTTGCTTCTAAGCTATAAGCTGTCACCTCTACAAATGTCATCCCCCATCCCTCTCAGCTTCCTGCTCCATTCTCCTAAAATAAGTGGTCTCCACTGGGAGACTGTAAACATTGTAATTAACATGAAGGCACATGAATTGATATTAGGCTCCTGGGAGATGGTTATGAAATTGATTATCCAGAGACTGGGCTGTAACTTCCATCCTTCGTAGCTGATGTAGATGTCTTTTGTGTACAACAAACAAAGGGAATATGTGGAACTACTGACCTGTAAAAGTCACATTTTATTCATGAATGCAACACATAAACAGACCTATGAAGCAAGTAGCAGAGAGATCTTGTGCTTGAAGCTAAATTCTTCAATTGCTATTTTGAGTCCCCCAGAAGGCTCCCTTTCATTTTATTGTTGCTCTCCAGAAGTAGACACAGCGTAGAAACACAAAAGTCATTCCCAGAAGACATGGCCAGTAAAACCATTACAGGACGTTGGGTTGTCAAAGCGTATGGGAATGGGCACACCCATACACAGAAGACGGGAGGGATGGATTGGTGTTATCATTTGGAGAGACAATTTGAAAGTATAATTAACCTGCAATTATACAGCTGGAAGTTTCTCAGAACATCCTAACATGGGGAGCAACATGTGTGCAAAGCAGTTACTTGAGGCTATTGAATCAAAAAGAGATATATTAGGAGAGATCAGATTAAGTGATGACGCATCCAAACAATGAAATATTATGCAGCTGTTAAAACGAATAAAGTATTGCTTACCCTGGTAACTATCTAAGGTTTAATAGATGAAATAAATTTATTTGCCTGCCAAACATTTTGAATAGGCAATTCTTATATTGTTAAAAATATGTATTTTAATTGCACCTTTTAAAAACTTGGTGAATAGGCCGAGTGTGGTGGCTCACGCCTGCAATCCCATCACCTGACGTAAGGAGTTTGAGGCCAGCCTGGCCAACATGGTGAAACCCCATCTATACTAAATATGTACAAAAATCAGCTGGGCATGGTGGTGAGCACCTGTAGTCCCAGCTACTTGGGAGGCTGAGGCACTAGAATTGTTTGACCTGGGAAGTAGAGGTTGTAGTGAGCTGAGATCACACCACTGCACTCCAGACTAGGTGACAAAGTGAAGACTCTTCTCAAAACAAACAACCCTACAAAACACAAAACTTCTGGGAATAGTATTACCCAATAGTTAATAGTGGATAATTTTGTGGTGAGGACTGGGAGAGAGAAGATGGCTTTCACTTTTGATCTCATAAACACTGATATTATTCTATTTCAAGGTACTTCAACTATTTTAAAGGTATATGGATGGATGGGGATATAACTGCTTGACCGGTTTAGGTTTATTGCTTCACCTACTGTAGAATCTACTTTCTTGGACCTGATGGCAAAAAGTAGCAAAAACTATATTGGGGGAATGATATTTAAGAGGTGTGTACCTTGTGAGTTGCACATGTGGTTATAAGGGAGGGAGTTGAGGAAGGCAGTGGGGAAAAAAAGGTGGGGAGAGAGGAGAAGAGAGTGATAGGAGGAAGGGGAGGGAAGGCCCCTGGATAACCTAGATGTGACTTAAGCTGCGATTACTTCAGAAATGCCCACACAGCACGCATATGCACACGCAGTCACGTTCATACCCTCTTCACACATTCCTGCTGTGTGATGACCACTCTCACGAGGAGCACCACTCCATCCAGTGGTGAGGAAACGCTGGCCACAGAAATGTGCCACATCACCCAGTATCTTCTCTCTCCCTGCTCCTTTTGATATCATCTTCAGCAATGTTTCACCTGAGGAATACTTTAATCTTTCACTGAAAGAAGTATAGTATTTCGTAAGGAAAAAAGATTCCACTTAATAAGTCTTGCACTAGCCGGGCGCGGTGGTTCACGCCTGTAATCCCAGCACTTGGGGAGGCCGAGGCGGGCAGATCATGAGGTCAGGAGATCGAGACCATCCTGGCTAACACGGTGAAATCCCGTCTCTACTAAAAATACAAAAAAATTAGCCAGGCGTGGTGGCGGGCACCTGTAGTCCCAGCTACTCGGGAGGCTGAGGCAGGAGAATGGTGTGAACCTGGAAGGCGGAGCTTGCAGCAAGCTGAGATTATGCCACTGCACTCCAGCCTGGGCAACAGGGCGAGACTGTCTCAAAAAAAAAAAAAAACTTGCGCCAGACCTAACTTTTGTAAATGAATGCCCCTGAGAAATGGTACTTTATAATCATAAAAGCACAAGACCCCTGTTTACGTATCAGCCATCTGTCATGTCAAATAGACTTTAACCTTGTGGGAATTTGTTTGTATATGTGTTGTTCCTAATGAAGTGAAAATAAGGAAATAAAGTCATAATCTGAAATATCCTGAAATGAAAATGATGCAGAGGATGTGATAAAACATGACCCTGTGGCTTGCTTTTTTCTTTTCCTTTGGTTTCAGCATATTGCAAATACCTTGCTGTCGTCTTTGCTCTTTTCAATTTCTTTAACCTGTTAACCCAATTCAAGCCACTCAAAATTTGTGGTTGCCCGGAGATTCAATTTTGCATCACAATGCCTTCAAATACTGGATGACTTTGCTTACTGACTTTTTTAAGTTGGAAAGATTCTATGTCTTTGTCATGAAAAAGTTTAAATATATAGTATAGGTTGTCCTTATACTGCCAAGGATATGGAAATATAGCTAATGATAACTAATGACAAAACAGGAAGTCACAATTACCAAAAGCTCTATCCTCTGCTACATATTGAATAAGATTAGAGTTATCTTAAAATATAACTGAATCAAGTTACTCTATCTACTAGTGAAACTGTGTGGTCTGTTAACACATTCCTCTTGCCCCATATTAATAACATCAGATGTTCACATAGCCAGATGAGCTTCCTCCGAAGCACATTCTATTTAAGCCCACGTAACAAAAAATACACAATACAGAATTCTTTTACTATCAAATTTTTCCTTTTTTTTTTTTTTAAACAGCCTAGTTTCTTTAAAATCAAAGAATCCCAGATAATCAAAACATCACTGAATCCCCTGAGATGCCATATAGGGATGATGGCATGGTGCCATCACCAAAGACAGTCTCCCGGAGGAGTTTGGAAATTAACATCGTCCACACCTCCCCATACTGTGCAAGCCTAGAATTTTGCTTGACTGAGAAGCCCCATTACCTTTCACGCGGCGTTTGCTGTGCTTCCTGGCTTTTAATCTGGATGTAAGGCTGGTGGTTTGGTCTAGGAGTAAGGTGATCACCAGGATGCAAATTACAAGTCCATTCTTTGCCATGGCTCTGGGGCAAGCCTGCTGAGCCACGTTGCCAGCCCCCCTAAAGCAGCTATGGAGAGATAGACTGCACAGCTACATCTTGCTCTGGGATGTCTGGGGCTGGCTTATAAGAGTGAGTTTCGGAGGTTGGCTGGAATCCTGCTGACGAAATGTTTGAATGCCTCTGCTGGCCACAGCATAAGGTGGCCCCTTGTTCTTGTGCCTCATGTTAGGCTTTCTATTTATTTAATTTCTGCTGCATTTCCTAGTGATGTGCCTTTTTGGAGTGTGTCAAAATTAACTACAGGTTTTGCCTGCTTGCTTTCTTTTTTTAAATTTAAAGTCTGAGAAGCTTGGTGTCTTTGTGAAAAATTCTTTTATTTGGAACTCTGAAATTCACTAAGTGTTCTGGAAAATTGATTAAATTTAGTTTTCAGGGCAAAAAAAAAAAAAAAAGAAAGGAAAATTACTTCGTGTGTGTGTGTGTGGGTGTGTGTGATGCTACAGTACCATTCAAGCCAGTGTGTCTACTCACACTCGTGTGTCTACACAGCTTAAGTGGAGCTTGGAAGTAGTTTTCTGAGTGGGATTCATGGAGATTGTGGAAAGAGATACTTGATGATAAAATATAGGGCTTTCTTCCGTTAGGATTTTGTGGACTCATCAAGAATTACTTTCCTGGGGCCAGGTGTGGTGGCTCATACCTATAGTCCAGTGGGAGGCCGAGGTGGGTGGATCCCTTGAGGTCAGGAGTTCGAGACCAGCCTGGGCAACATGGCAAAACACTGTCTCCACAAAAAATAAAAAAAATTTGTCAGGCACGGTGCACACACTTGCAGTCCTGGCTATCTGGGAGGCTGAGGTGTGAGAATCACCTGAGCCCAGGAGTTCGAGATCACTGCACTCCAGCCTGGGCAGCAGAGTGAGAATCTGTTTAAAATAAATAAATAAATAAAAATTTCTTGGGTAAAATGTACCTTAGAGCAAAAAGAAAATTTTAAAAAGTGAATTATTTTCATTAGAATAAGAATTAAAGTATTATACCAATAGCTGTTTTTTCAGATCCTCACCAATCATTTTTCCTTGAACACATTAAACAACACTTTCAAGTGCGTGGTATAATAACAGAGAAATGTAGTGAGACACTCACCAGGTGTGGTGGCTCACTCCTGTAGTCCCAGCACTTTGGGAGGCTGAGGTGGGTGGATCACTTGAGGTCAAGAGTTCAAGACCAGCCTGGTCAACATGGTGAAACCCCATCTCTACTTAAAAAAATGCAAAAAAATCAGTTGGGCATGGTGGCAGGAGACTGTAGTCCCAGCTACTCCGGAGGCTGAGGCAGGAGAATCACTTGAACTCAGAAGGCAGAAGTTGCAATGAGCCAGGAGTGTGTCACAGCACTTCAGCCTGCGTGACAGAGCCAGACTCCTTCTCAAATAAAAAATAGAATAAATGTAATGAGAGACTCAATTATTCCTACCTTTAACCATAGGCTTTAAGGGAACTTTTGGGGACCTGATAGGCTTTTGCATCAAAAGCAATGGACTTTGCATTACAGGAATAGCCAAGAGGGGAGGGACTCGGACCCAGGGAAAGGCCTCCCTATATTCTACATGGTTATCTGGCTGACCAGGTGCAGATGGAGGGCAGTGGTTGCATATCTGGAAGGTCCGAAGGAGCAAGCTCATCTTGTCTTTTGTTTTTTCTTTGAGACAATACAGAAAGAGCCAAGGAATGAGTGCTTCCTTCTGAACCGTAATGAGAAAAACCAATCTGTTTCATCTTCATTTCCTCCAAGTTAAAGCCATTTTGTAACCTACCAATATAGTAACACCACAGTAAGACCGCTGATGTAGGAAAGTCCACATGATTCAACAAAGTAACTATACAAATAAAAATAAAGGTTTGACCTCCTGTATTGACCCTTTATCTAACATGGGCAGTTTATGCGTGGGCATTTGAGAACACTGTGAAGGCTGAGCTCAGTTCACACTCTACCACTTATCAGCTGTGTGATCTCAGGCAAGTGAATAAAATTCTATAAGGCTTCTCTCATCTTAACAGTGGGGGGCTAGGAATGCTTATTTTACAGGGCTGTTGGAAAGATTAAATGAGATAATGGCTATGAAGCACTTAGCGCAATGCCCAGTATTTAATAAGATCCTTACCATTAATTATAATGGTACACACAATTTATGGAATGCCATCATTTTACTCTTCACAGCAACCCTGTGGGATAAGTAACAATATTATCTCCATTTTAAAGGCGATTGAGCCTCAAAAGTGAAGTGGTTTTTGTCTAACATCACTAAGTTCTCAAGGGACTGAGTAGAAATTACAATCTAGTTTTGATTAACTCCAGAAGACCTGGGCTGTGAAAATGTACTTTGGCTGAACAGGGGAAAAGATCAATGATTTACAACTGATCAAAAATTTTCTTTGCCGTCTTCCTAAATCCTTCTCAAAAAATTTCAAGTTATGGGCCAGGTGTGGTGGCTTGTGCCTATAATCTTAGCGCTTAGGGAGGCCAGGGCAGAAGGATTGCTTGAGCCCAGGACTTTGAGACCAGCCTGGACAACATGATGAGATCCTATCTCCATAAAAACAAACAAAAAAATTAGCTCGGTGTGGTAGCACGTGCTTGTGGTCCCAGCTTGCTTAGGAGGCTGAAGGGGGAGGATGACTTGGGCCCAGGAGGTTGAGGCTACTGTGGTGGCCCATGTTTGCACCACTACACTCCAGCTTGGGTAACAGAGAAAGACCTTGTCTCAAAAGAACAAAATATCTCGAATTAGTGTTGTATATTTGCCACAACTGCTGAATGAATACTGACGTTAGTATTAGCTGAAGTCCATAGACTACCTTAGGATTCATTGTGGTAGTATTCGTCCTGTGGGTTTGGAAAAATGTACAGTGTCATACAGAATAGTTTCATTGAAACTATTCGCTATTAAGTATTCACTGGGCTATTCAGCCCATGCTTTTTGTTCTAATTAAATACTTGAGAATTTACCTTTTCCTCACTTCCAGTCCCTGGTGCTCCTCAGAACTCTCCTCTGGCTGCTCTAATCCTCTAGACACTCTCCCTACATGACCTTAATTCTTCTCATGGCTTCAGAGTCCTGTCTCTGGCTCCCACATCAGCCTCCCCAGCTTGGAGCTCCTCCTTTCAGTCTCATATTTCCATTTGCCCATGTGACACTTAGGGTTCAATGTCTCAGACATTTCAAATGCATGATAGTCAAACATTGAATTCTGGCTGCTTCTCCCACTAATGACCTATGAACTTAAGTCTCATTCCTCTAGACTCTTCCTTATCATAGTTAATGTCTCCATCACCCACTCAGTGGGCCAATTCAGAAACATGGGAGGCATTTATGAGGTCCCTGTCCATGCCCTCAACACCCTTCTCCATGACCTTAGCAGCAGCAAGTAGCCCTACACACATGTTGATTCATGACCTTTGTTCTTCACTCCTGCCATCATCCCGTTCCAAGCCAAGAGCTCTTGTCCTAATCCATCCCAACTCGGCCCCTTCTTCCCAATTCAAACGGATGCAGCGTGCATCACTAATGAGATTGTCACTCTCCTACTTGAAACCCTCCAAAATTTCCCATTGCCTTTAAAATGAAACCCACACTGCTTATCATGATTGCTGAGGCCCTTTTGCCTGGTTCTTCCTGGTGACTTGCTCCAGTTGTGAAGACCTTTTGCCATTTCTAAATCCTATCTAAGTCTCTTCCCATACCCCCACTGTGCTTTCTCTCATGGGTTTTCTGTCAGTCCACTCCATACCTTCCCAAACTCGATCTCTTGGAGTTGTATATGGCCAACTCCATCTTATCCTGTCTGAACTCACATGCTACCTCCACAGAGATGCCTTCTCAATGTGCATAATCTAGAAAGGTCCTGCTCTGTGGTTTTCCATCAAAAGGACCCTGTTTCCTTGAGAGCTTTCATCACAACTCAGTTCTCATTTAAAGACTTACCTACTTAATTGATTTATTTCCTGGATGTTGGTCGGTAAACTCTTGCAGAGCAGGGGCTATGTCAGGTTAGCTCTACCATGCATGTGATATGATACATGGCACACAGTATTTGCTCAATAATTATTTACGAATGTGTGGCTGAACAGCTTTGCTTTTGCTTCCTTTCCTTCCCACCACCTCTCTGAGGCAACAAGGCATTTGGCCAACTAAGGAAAACAGCAACGCAACCCATGGAAGAGTAAAGAGATTGAGAGCCATCTGTTGTACCAGCCCTTGGAGTCATGCTAAGAAATCATCACACTCAGCGCTGCGGAAGCTCAGCTTGTCTCGTGGATTCTTGGCCCTGAGGCTAGAGAGGGATGGAAGCTATCCTTTAACTTGTCTTCCTCCTATAGGAATTCCAACTCCAGCTTAACCTTCTTCAGGGGAAAAAGAGAAAATGAAATAAACTAAATGGCTGACAGGATTGTCTAAGAGAAGAGCAAGTGGGATAAGGGCCTATGGATAGCGATGGACCTCAGAACATCTGAAGTGAAGCTTTTGTCCCTGTCGCAAATGCTGACGGACATCAGACTTGGCCTTCCCATTTAGGTGAGCCTCTTCCCCTCATATCTTATCAGGAAAAGTACCTGGGATGGCAGTGACCTGAAAAAGAAAATCACATCCAAAGAAAAAAAAAAAATCACATCAAAGATAACAGGATGGGGCGACCCCTGCCCCACTTTGTCCTTGGGGAAGGCAGGTCTCACTGTTTTACTGGAGGCTGAACAATTCTTTTATTGTAGAGCAGGATGATGTCACCAGCTTGTCTCCCGGGCTGGACCTGGGCTTCTGAAAGAACTATTTAAGAAGAAACACCACATTTATAGCCAGGGATAGACACTATAAAAATATTGCTTTTAGACAAAAAGCGTTTTGATGAGGATTTTAAAACTGTCACCAGGGTTTTATTTTCTTGAATAAATGACTGTTTGCAACACATTCCCTGACCACCCTGTGCCATTGGTGTGTTTATTCCACTGGTTGCTATTTTAAAATTGCTCTAAGCTGTTTTCCAGAGTCTTGAATTCTAATAAACACATCTATCCGGCCTCATGGTTATTTCTCCATGAATACTCAAGGCCAAACATGTTTAAAGACTGTGTTCAAAGGTTCCAGGGTAGCATTTAAAGGAAGTGATAGGACTGAACTTGGATATAGCACAAGCAAGGCTGAAATGCTTATAGGAAACATCGGTTTCAGTATAAGTGCAAAGCTACCTTTGGCTTTCTACTTTGGTTTCTACTGTGGCTATTACTTGTATCTTTGGCTGCCAAAAGTGTTAAAGAATTTACAGACAGGGATGGTGACAGGTTTTGGGGAAGAGAATTAAGAGATTGCTAAATTGGACCACTGTTGCATATAGGCCAAGAACAAGAACTCTGGTAGTTTGGGATTAAAGTCTCAGATCTGTCGTTTATTGGTTATGCGACAGGGGTTGGGCTTCCTCATGTCTCTGAACCTTGATACTCTTACCGATTTTTGCAGACAGCTGAGGAAGCCAGAGCATGTGTCTACAACACAGCCGCATCTCGTCACAGTAGGTGATCAGTCAAAGGGTGTCTGGGTTTCCTTCACTACCATCATACAGCTACACGACGCATCATGTACATGGTCGCTAATGGAGATATCTCTAATATCCCATTAGAGATATTTAATAAGTGGAGCTACTACTAATCATTATCATAGTTAAAATATCTTAGTTCTTACCAACTTCACCATGAAGTCCATTCCTCTCCAGACATCCAGCCTGTCCTCATCTGGTTGTCCCCTCTACCCTGTCCTCCAGCTCTCACTGCACTGAACAGTGCATTTTTAAAGGAAGGCAAGCATTTGGTTGGTCTGTTTTTCCTAGGTATACTGACATATAAAATTTATTGTGAATTTTGCCTGATCCTGCTGCCAGATACTCCAAGAATACAAAAAAGGCCAGTATTTCTCTCCCTTCCACCCAAGAGCAAGGGCAGCCCACAGTGGAAAAACCTTCCTAATTGCTCTCTGTGGCCCTCCCAAGTTTAGACTTGGTAGAAACAGTTTTTGGCCTTCAGGTGATAACAACAGGGTCCTTGTTCTTCCCCAGAATTCAGAGGCTTGCTGACTCTAACTGTGCTTGAAGCAAGATGACTGCAGGTTGTAGAGTGAACTGTTGGGAAAGTTTGCCTTTCTGGGGATGAACTGATTTTCCAACCCTGATGCTTGTGGAAATCGAGCGATGGAACTAAGGTCATCTGGTGCTCTCCCTGAGCTGCTTAATAAACAGTAAAGCTATTCCTTTCTATTTAAATGACATAAAAAGGGATTGATTTTTAGTCACTTTTCCAGGAAGTGCTTCCCGAACCTGAAAAACCTGCATGGATAAATTGAGGAAATTGTTCTTAATGGGTAAACTAAAGAAATTGTGTCCATGATCCCTGTTTCTAACAAAGAATAGGAAAAGGAACCAGGTAGTTAGATGAATGGTTGGTACAAGGCATTACGTACATTTCTTTTGGTTCTGAGGTTAATAAAGACAAAGAAGAGAAAAAGGCCAGGCACGGAGGGGTTCATGCCTGTAATCCCAGCACTTTGGGAGGCCTTCGTGAGGCCAGGAGTTCAAGACCAGTCATGGCCAACATGGCAAAACCCCATCTCTATTAAAAATATAAAAATTAGCCAGGTGTGGTGGGTGGTGTACACCTGTAATCCCAGCTCCTCAGGAGGCTGAGACAGGAGAATTGCTTGCACCCTGGAGGTGGAGGTTGCAGTGAACCGAGGTTGTGCCACTATACTCCAGTCTGGGAGACACAGCAAGACTGTTTCCAAAAAAAAAAAAAAAAGAAAGAAAGAAACAGATGGGAAGAAGGATGGGAGGGTGGAAAAAATTTGGTATTGCACAAGTTGATCTTAAGGATTTCATGAGAGATGCAGCTGAATTTGTTTAATTGATGATTGGAAATGTTGAGTATGTGAATGAGGTTGCATAGAAAGAGTTGCATTAGGGAATAGATTATTTAATAGAGAATTAATATACTAATAGAGGAAACCTTGATCATGGATATGAAGCCAGGACATATGTGGAGAAATAAAGTAGGCTCAGAGACAAATCTCTGAGGATTCAGGTATTTGAGAGGTGAATAAAGGCAGCCAGAAAAGATTTAGTGGTCAGGAAAACTAGAGAAAAACTGCATTCCCCTCCATTGATTCAAGAAACAGTTTTTTTGAACATAAGATGAAAGTTTTTCGGGTGGATGGAGGAGACGGAACTGGCAAATATATCAAAGAAATAAAATAGAAAAAAAAAAAACCTTGGTTTTGGGACTTAGAAAATGACTTCAAATAACTTCCCTAGTGCATGAGATGTGAAAGCCAGATTGCACTGAGGAAAATAGCAAGGAGATGTTAAAGAGCTGACTTTAAAATGATAAAGCTATGATAGAGGAAAATATCTTTATGATGTAGAGGTAGAGAAGACCTTGTGAAATAAGCTGTGAAGAGGAAAACCCATAAAAGAAAAACTGAGAAATTTCACCATATCAAAATTAAAATGCTTCACATGACAGAAGTGTTTATAAGGTTGAAATAAGCAAAAAAAAAAAAAAAAAAAAAAAAAAAAAAACCAAAAGAAAAAAAATTAGCAATGTAACATAAAAGGAATTATTCAGACTACATGCCGAACTCTTACAAACTTACTGGGGCAGGATTTTAAAAAAATGGGCAAGAATATGAATAGGCAATACACAAAAGATAGTATCAAAATGGGTAAAAAAAAAAAAAAAAAAAAAAAAAAAAAACTCTGGTAAGATCTTACTAACAAGCAGGAAATGTGTGTTAAAAAGGTAGCTCCATAATTTTGTATCAGTCTTATGGTGGTGACGATTGTGGTGAGTTTGATTATATTAAGTTCTGAGGACATACTACAACCATTTTCATCCATGTTGAGGCAAATGTAAATTGGTGTGGCTACTTTGAAGTCTAACAATAAAACCAAAAAATGTATATGCTTAGTCTCTACTATGTCTACCTAGGTGTCTCTGGTAGAGAAACATTTGCACATGCACACATATACAAAAAGGCATGTATAAGGTGGTTATTGCAACATGGATTAAAATAAGCTGGAAACAACTTACATATCCATCAGTAGGGAATGGCTCTGCTGTGTTATTTTCCTACTGTGGCATTTGCATACTGTGGAAAACTCTGAGGCCCTCACAAAGAAATGGGAAGATCTGGCCGGGCGCGGTGGCTCAAGCCTGTAATCCCAGCACTTTGGGAGGCCGAGATGGGCGGATCACGAGGTCAGGAGATCGAGACCATCCTGGCGAACACGGTGAAACCCCGTCTCTACTAAAAAAAAAACAAAAACAAAAAACTAGCTGGGCGAGGTGGCGGGCACCTGTAGTCCCAGCTACTCGGGAGGCTGAGGCAGGAGAATGGCATGAACCTGGGAGGCGGAGCTTGCAGTGAGCTGAGATCCGGCCACTGCACTCCAGCCTGGGCGACAGAGCGAGACTCCATCTCAAAAAAAAAAAAAAAAAAAAGGGAAGATCTAGATGTTCCAACATGAGCTAAGTGGAGTGGTGAGCACCTATAATCCTAGTAACGTAGGAGGCTGAGGCAGGAGGGTCACTTGAAGGCAGTAATTCAAGACCAGCCTGGGCAACATAGCAAGACCCGCTGAGCAATGTGGTGAGTATCTGTAGTCCTAACTACAGACCCAGGAGGCTGAGGTGGGAGGATCACTTGAGTCTAAGAGCTGGAGGTTACAGTGAGCTGTAATAGTGCCACTGTACTTCAGCCTGAATGACAGAATGAGGGCCCATCTCTCAAAATATAAAAAAAAAAATAGATATTCCAGCATGCACAGACCGTAAGATACACTATAGAGTAAAAATAGCATCAGAGAACAAAATAGTGTCTAGTATCATCCATGTAAGGCACACACAATTACTTGGTTCTTTTTGTGGATGCCTGTCTGTCCAGGGAGGTCTGCTTGTGTTTTGGGAGCAGGTGGGAAGGATGCGTGCTGGGTGGAATTAGCGCTTTTGCAATCTCCAGCCCCAGTTCCCACCACTAACCCATTCCCTATATAATCCCAGCTCCAGACACTCACAATCTTGTATGTACCTCACTCTCCAAGCCAGAGATGTGTTGGCCACAGGGCCACACACATACCATGCCCACAGGCAGGCAGGCAGAAGGTGGCACTCACCACAGGCTGTGCTGGAATGGCTATCTGGGTTAGTGGTTAAGTTGCAGACCCTGGAACTAGATGACCTTGGTTTGAATCCTGGCATTCCCACCTCTTAACTGTGTGCTGTTGCCATGCCTCCTATCTCATAGGAAGAGAGGATAATAACTAAAGTGAGGATAATAACTAAGTACCTCCCAGATAGAGATTAAATTCATGAATACACACAGAATTTCTTGGAACAATGCCTGCCCCATGTAAAGTGCTAACAATTTTCATTAAATAGTTGGTAGTATTGAATGGTTTTCATCCTGATTTGAATTTTTTGTCAAGGGTGGGTATAGCCATCTATTTAGTGAGTTCTCCTAGAGGCTCTGCTAGAAACCTTGCCTCGTGATTCTCTCCTAATGTTAGTGGGGTGGTAGGAAGCTGGCTGAAGGCTGACAGGAACCCTACTCTCTGTAATACATAAGCTTTCAGTTGGTGAGCAATAGCCACAGTTTTACAACTGTCAGTCTGCTGGCAATGCAGGTAATCGCACATCATTTTAATGGATGTATATTTCACGTACCTTACTTTACTTAACCTTCTCCATTGTTTAATTCCTAATTTTTCTTCTGTTGTAAATGATGAGATGAACTTCGTTGTGTCAATATTTTTTTCTTATACTCTAGATAATTTCCTTACGACACATGATAGTTGAAGTGGATTGAAAGGCAGCATAGTCTAATAATTAACTCAGACTGGAGCTGGATCATCTGGGAGCAAATCTAGGCTCCCCACTGGCTCTGGTATCAGGTTTTCCCATCTACCAAATAGGAGCAATAGTAGGATTTAAAGTATAGGGCTATTGGAGGCTTAAATATAATGCTTATAAAGTACCTACTTAGAACAATATCCAGCCCATATTAAGCGTGAGTAAGTAATAATTACTGGGCAAACAGAAGTGAATATTAAGATTCTCAATACATATTGCCAATTTTGTTTGATGGGAAAGAGGAGGTCTTAGCTTGTCTCCTTTCCCAAGAGGAAGGAACACTGATTGGATTAGGTCAATTTTTAGGATCGTGATTGGCCACATGGATCAGCAGGGGGAGTCACTGGCTCTTAAAAAGGCTCTGCTGGGAACAGCCAGCTCTTTTTCTTTGGGCATTCCTTCTGATCTCTGTTCCTCTGTGATATGCAGCGGAATGGATGGTGCTAAGGTCCGGAAATATAGGTTTAGACTTAGAAAGATGCAGAGGCTCCTAAATTTGGGGAGACACTCTACTCCAGCCCAGCACACACTGCAGAGTTCTCTGCAGTGGAGTTTAGGGCACAAGCTCTGTACCAGCAAAGCTGGTCTGAGTGTCCATTCACCGTTGTCCCTGTGCATGGAGGAGTAGAGTTAGATGGGCCAAGATAGCATTTAGGAGCTTTTGTGTTCCCTGATGCAACCTTGTTATTATTGTTATTTTTTGAGATGGAGTCTCACTCTGTTGCCCAGGCTGGAGTGCAGTGGCATGATCTTGGCTCACTGCAACCTCCACCTCCAAGGTTCAGGCAATTCTCCTGCTTCAGCCTCCCGAGTAGCTGGAATTTCCCACCACATCCAGCTAATTTTTTTTTTTTTTTAATTTTTAGTAAGAGACGGGATTTTGCCTTGTTGGCCAGGCTGGTCTCGAACTCCTGACCTCAAGTGATCTGTCCATCTCGGCCTCCCAAAAATGCTGGAATTATAGGCATGAGCCACAGTGCCCAGCCTGTGCTCCCTGATATAATCTAATAATGCCCCAAATGTCACCATCATACATAACTGTGTTTTAAAAAGGGATATGCCAATTTTCCTACCAGGAAAAAAAAAATGTAAGAGGTAAATTTCAATTTTGTATTTCATCTCACATGTGTTGAGAAGTCCTTGCAGGCTAGGGAGGAAGATGGCAGGCTTAATGGATAGTTACTGGTATCTGGAAAACACTGCTGTTTCTCAGAGGCGGGAGCCTGTAGGGGTTCAGAATATGAGACAACTTTTCTTTCCTTTCAGGAAACCACCAGCACATCCATTTTGAATGTCTGGTAAACAGCAAAGGAGTCAATGTTTTATTAGTGTCTCGTTTTCATCTCAGGAGTCTTTTTCAGCTTTCACTTTTTCCTGATCAGCAGAGGGACTGTCCAATTTGCACTGGATGCTGTTTTTCGCTAAAGGGTTTCTTCAAGTGGAAAGCAGACAGGAAGCACTCGCAGAGCCGGGCCAGTTAGGTGTGGAGACAGCAAGTCCAGGAGACGGGCTGGTGTCTCTGAAAGACCCGCATTCACCATGCCTGGCTTCTGTCTATAATTTATTTCTGCCCAAAGAGACTAGGCCACCCTCCAAAACATATACCAGATAGCTCGGATTGTTGTTGAAAAACCTAGTACTTGACTTGAGTGTCCCTTATTGAAAATAAAGAAGTAAACACATCCTCTGGCCTGGTTTTATTCATGGTAGTTTAGCAGGAACCAGAAAAAGAATTTTTTTTTTTTTTTTTTTTTTTGAGACGAAGTCTCGCTCTTGTTGCAGGGGCTAGAGTGCAGTGGTACGATCTCGACTCACTGCAACCTCTGCCTCCGGGGTTCAAGTGATTCTCTGTCTCAGCCTCCCAGGTAGCTGGGATTACAGGCGCCCACCACCATGCCTGGCGAATTTCTTTGTATTTTTAGTAGAGATGGGGTTTCACCATCTTGGCCAGGCTGGTTTTGAACTCCTGACCTCGTCATCCACCCACCTCGGTCTCCCAAAGTGCTGGAATTACAAGCGTGAGCCACTCCGCCCAGCTTAGAAGAATTATTTCTAACCAAAAATAAAAAGGGTATTACTCAAAGGGGATTAATATATTGGACTTTGAAGCCATCATTAAAATTCTGCTGTAAAAGAACATTGATCAATGCAGAATAAATAGAGTATTTCCAAAAGGGAAAAGCAGTTTATAAAAAAGAAGGCAGGGACTGGGCATGGTGGCTCATGCCTGTAATCACAGCTCTTTGGGAGGCCAAGGTGGGTGGGTGGATCACCTGAGGGCAGGAGTTCTTCCAGACCAGCCTGACCGATATGGTGAGACCCTTGTCTACTAAAAACACAAAATAATTAGGTGGATGTGGTGGTGTGTACTTGTTAGTCCCAGCTACTCTGGAGATTGAGACAGGATAATTGCTTGAACCCGGGAGGCGGAGTTTGCAGTGAGCCGAGATCGTGCCACTGTACTCCAGCCTGGGCGCGACACAGCAAGACTCCGTCTCAAGAAAAAAATGCAGGCAGTAGAGAGCCATGGGTAGAGGGATGTGTGCATATGAGTATCTGTATGTTAGGGATAGGTCAAAATAATAGGGGTTCCTTTGAGAGGATGAGATTGTAGGCTTTTTTTCTTTGTTTTTTCTTTTTCTTTGTTTTTTCTTTTGAGATGGAGTCTCGCTCTGTCGCCCAGGCTGGAGTGCAGTGGCACGATCTGGGCTCACTGCAAACTCCGCCTCCCGGGTTCACGCCATTCTCCTGCCTCAGCCTCCCGAGTAGCTGGGACTACTTCCTCCCCTGGAGGAAGCCAGCAGCTGTGTCATGAGGACATTCAGCCAGAACCACCCAGCTAAACCACTCCCAAATTCCGGACCCATAGAAGACACTAAATGTTGATCATTATTTTGAGTTGCCGAAGTTTGGAGAATATATATATATATATATTTTTTTGGGACATGGTCTCATTCTGTTTTCCAGGCTGAAGCGTAGTGGTGCGATCACAGCTCATTGCAACCTTGAGCTGCTAGGCTCACACGATCCTCCTCCTGCGGCCTCCAAAGTAGCTAGGACTATGAGTGTGCACCACCATGCCTGGCTTATTTTTTTAAAAGTTTATTTTTGTTAGAAATGTGGTTTCCCTATGTTGCCCAGGCTGCTCTCGATCTCCTCGCCTCATGCAATCCTTCCCCCTCAGCCTCCCAAAGCAATGGGATTACAGGTATGAGACTGTAATCCCATTGCACTTGGCCTACGGGTAATTGTTACACAGCATTAGATCCCCAAAATTGTGAACAAATGATTATATTTTTGCTCCTGAGTTTTAGGCTGGTTTGTTATCGAAAAATAGATATAAAACTCATTTCTAAAATCCTGACAGTCATGCTACAAATCTGAATCGGTTAGTTATATGTACTGCGGTAAATAACAGAAAATCCAGGTTGGGGCAGTGGTTCAAGCCTGTAATCCCAGCACTTCGACAAGCTGAGGTGGGTGGATTACTTGAGCTCAGGATTTCGTGAGCAGCCTGGCCAACGTGGTTAAAACCCTGTCTCGACTAAAAACACAAAAACTGGCCTAGCATGGTGGAGGGTACCTGTAATTCCAGCTACTCAGGAGGCTGAGGCACAAGAATTGCTTAAATCCAGGAGGCAGAGGTTGCAGTGAGCCGAGATTGCGCCACTGCACTCCAGCCAGGGTGATGCAGTGAGACTCCGTCTCAAAAAATCCAGTTAACCATGTTGAACAAATGGGGGCATATATTTCTCATAAAATAAGAGATTTAGAGAGAGGGTAGTTCATTCTAGTGTGGGCCCAGTGCCTTTACATTTGGGTACTGAATTAGTTATCTTCGCAATTCTTATTGCCTTCCCCCTCAGGCACAAGATGGCGGCAGCAGTTCCAAGCTTGCATCAGCAGTTCCAAGCTTGCATCAGCAGTTCCAAGCTTGC
>NC_045450.1:62643106-62720617 GCF_002776525.5 Piliocolobus tephrosceles | reverse complement strand
AGCTTGCATCAGCAGTTCCAAGCTTGCATCAGCAGTTCCAAGCTTGCGTCTTCAGAGCATGACTTTCAAAGGAGTGGGCGGGGGTATTATGGGATGGAAAGATGGTGCTCACCTACTTCTCTCTTATTAGAGCGGAAACTTGCTCTCAGGTGCCCCCTAGCGGATTTCCCCTTAATGTTTCATTGGTCAAAATTGGGCCACAGGGTCATTCCTAGACTGCGGCCGGGAGAACATTTTCTGAGCTCAAAAAGAAGTACCAGATACTTGAACAAAACAGATGTTCCGGGCCAGGCGCCTGTGGCACACGCCTGTAATCCCAGCACTTTGGGAAACTGAGGCAGGCGGATCACCTGAGGTCAGCAGTTCCAGACCAGCCTGGCCAACGTGTCGAAACACCGTCTCTACTAAAAACACAGAAAAAAATTAGCCAGGCGTGGTGGGGGGCGCCTGTAATCCCAGCTACTTGGGAGGCTGAGGCAAGAGAATCACTTGAACCCTGGAAGTGGAGGTGGCAGTTAGCCAGGATCGCACTGCTGCGCTCCAACCTGGGCTACAAGAGCGAAACTTCTGTTAGCAAGAGAATCGGCAGGGGCAGCTTTAGATAGGTAGTCAATAGGGTTTGCCAGAGTCTTTACCTGACAAAATCCTATTAATATTTACCCATTAGATTTCAACCTTTTCAGGAAAGACTCTGCTGACTGTGTCAGAACTTTGTTATAAACTCTTTGGAGGGACATGGAGCACTGGGTACTTTCTCTTTGAAACACTAATACTTGTACTTTGGGTAATTTGTTATTTAACAGTGCCTGTATCTTTGGCTAGATCCCACATCTCAGGAATGGGATCTGATCTCATCAGAGTGGGTCTGATTGATGGCTTGAGGATATGGCATCTGGCGCACACAACTCCAACTTCATTCTCCTCCACCGCTCTCCCTCTCTTACTGTTTTTTGTTACTTCTGGACAGTAGGAACCACTGCGAGAAAGTCAAATTCTGGTTTTCCACTAATTTTTTTTTTGAAACAGGATCTTGCTCCAATCCAGGTTGGAGTGCATTGGCGTGACCATAATTCCCTGTAGCCTCAACCTCTGGGTTCAAGCAATCCTCCCACCTCAGCTTCTTGAGTAGCTGGGACTACAGGGATGTGACACCATGCCTGGCTAATCTAAAAATATATATATATTTTTGTATGCATGAGGTCTCACTTTGTTGCCCAGGTTGATCTCAAACTCCTGGCTTCCAATGACACTTCCGTCTTGGCCTCCCAAAGTCCTGAGATTACAGGTGTGAGCCACTGTGCTTGGTGTATTTGTCAATGCGTCCTAGGGATGTTCAATGGACTTCTTGAGCACAACTGTCTAATAAAGCAAAGTATTGGCTGTTTAGCATATGAAATGTTCCACTCTGAATGGAAGTCCCAAGATGAGAATAGGGTTTCTCCTTTACTTTATAGACCTGACAATGCTTGGTTAAATATTAATCAGACTCTCCTGGAGATGGGGCCTGAGTATGGTGATACAATTGCGGCTCACAGTCACAATTTAGGATTCATGCTGCTTCCTGCTTCCTCTGGAATAACGCCATTTCCCTCAAGGCTTGTCAAATCGAGAGTAGGTAGGTAGAGGTGACAGGAAGACAATTCATTAGACCTGGTTTGCTGGGTCATGAGTAGAGAGGACCCTGATTAGTTTTGACTGGACTGCAGCAGCCCCTCTATTCCCACCCTCTTTTAGATTTGTTTGTCCGTTAAGTGTCGGCTGGCCCCACTATGTGCCAGGAAGTATCCTAGGTGCAAGGATATAAGAGTAAACCTCACAAATATCTCTGCCCTCATAGAGCTTATATTCTGTTTACTGACACCTACTCTCTTGAGAGCTATTCCATTAATTTTAAATTAATGCCTACTATTATCTGTGAGATAAAATTTATTTTCACCCAAGGCAGATCATAGAGCTTTTTTTCCGCCCAGCATTTTTTTTTCCCCACCTAGATACAAAACCTCAGTTGTGAGAAATGCATTCTTAGTGGTTTGGGTGGAGATGGACAGCTCCTATTCCAATGTTTTACAGGCAGACAAGTGAACCACATGTGGACACCCAGAGAAGCTGAGCTCTGGCTCAGGCCAGAGGCTTCTCTGGGGGCTTAAGCATCAGAACTATCAATAAGGCTTTATTTCCTCCCTGCTGAGCTTGCTGAAGAGACAGTCACTGGTGCTGAGGGTTCACATCCTATCTCGTCCCTAACAGAGAGGGTGAAACAGTGTTACAGCTTTCGACCTCCCTAAGTTCATTGGTGCTAAAGTCAAATACCTGACAGAATGGACGCATGCACTTACTGTTTTTCCTCTGCCATTTCCCTCGCTTTCTACTGTCCTCTCTCATCTCTCTGGTTTTCAGTATTTATTGAATACTGTTTTAGTTTCCTATTGCTGTGTCACAAATGACCACAAACTCTGAGGCTTGTTTGTTATATGATCATGTTTATTATGAGTTTCTTCAGGTCAAAAGTCTGGCCTTAGCTTGTCCCCGGCTCAGTTTCGCTCAGTTGTCCAGGCTGGAGTGCAGTAGCATGATCTCAGTTCACTGGAACCTCTGTCTCCTAGGGTCAAGTGATTCTCATGCCTCAGCCTCCCGAGTAGCTGGGATTACAGGCATGCACCACCACGCGTGGCTAATTTTTGCAGTTTTAGTAGAGACAGGGTTTCCAGACGGGCTGGCCTCGAACTCCGGGCCTCAAGCAGTCCTCCCGCTTTGGCCTCCCAAAGTGCTGGGATTACACGAGTGAGCCACTGCTCCTGGCTGAGGAAAGGATATTGTAAGCGAGTTACCAGAGTTGATGCAGAACCCTGTGTAAGCCACACTCCCTGGCCCCGGGCCTCAGTTTCACCATTGGGAATGACTTAACTAATGCCAGCAGATGGCTTTCATCGCTATAAGACGAAGTCGTTCTTACCTCCGGAGCCCAGCACGTTTGCCTGGCAATATTACAGGTGCTAGACCAATGTCTGCTGGATCGATCAACGAGAGTGGAGTGGAGATTAAGATAAATTAGCTCTGTGTCCCGGACTGACCACTAGGTGGCAGGAGGCTCACGCCAAGTCCAAGCTTCTGGTATCTGGTGGCTAGCTGGCTGGGAACCTGCATGGAGGAGCCTTGAATGTCCTAGTCTGGGGCTTGTCATGGCGGCTGAGGTGGGGGGAAGGGAGGGAGGCAGAAGGTGAGGAGGTCTCTTTCACAAAACGTCTGACACTTAGACTTTCCCCTTTATCATCAAATGAATTTATTTTCATTGTCATAGAAATTCACAGATAGAATTGAAAAAACTTTTCATGTAACTGTAGGTCTGTATATTTTTATAAATTTAGCATTTAACTTTTTTTAATGTATTGGAAAATCTTAGTTGCAAGCTCTTCTTCCCCTTCCCATGAGCCATCCTACACCCCTGACCTACAGACCCAGGTATAGAACAGGGCCTCCCCTGTCATGGTGAGATGACACTGGGCTGTCCAGCCTCAGATAATTTCCATCACAGGTGGGGTCCGGCTCCTAACCAGCACTTTTCAAAATGCAGCAGAGTCGCCTGGGGCTGCTGTGCATAAAAATGCAGCTTCCTAGGCGCTGGCAGACTCCCTAGATCAGAATCTCTGGGAGGGCTTTAGTCTGCATTTGTGTTGGTGTTTCGCAAGTCTCCTAGGATTCTGAGGTACAACTGAAGTTTGAGAAACACTCCCTTAGGCTTTCTCGGGAGTCTTTCTGGGACTGTCATCAGCCGCCTTGGAGGTCCACAGATGCTCCACCTGCCGCCAGCTTCTCACACATACACACGTGCACACACATGCATATGTACATACACGTTTTTTGTTTTCTGGATTACGTGCACCATGATGCATATGCATTTTACAAATCCATACAAGGGAGAAGACCACCCCTCATATCATCTTATGCACAATTTCAGCCTCCAAAAAAGAGGTAAAAACTAAAAGACAGAAATGAAATCCACAGGCAGACAGCCCAGTGCCGTACCCTGGGCCTGGTAGTTAAAGATCAACCCCTGACCTAATTGGTTCTGTTGTCTATAGATTACAGACATTGTATAGAAATGCACTGTGAAAGTCCCTATCTTGTTTTGTTCCAATCTAATTACTGGTGCATGCAGCCCCCAGTCACGTACCCCCTGCTTGCTCAATCAATCACGACCCTCTCACGTGCACCCCCTTAGAGTTGTGAGCCCTTAAAAGGGACAGGAATTGTTCACTCAGGGAGCTTGGCTCTTGAGACAGAAGTCTTGCCGATGCCTCCAGCCAAATAAACCCCTTCCTTCTTTAACTCGGTGTCTGAGGAGTTTTGTCTGCTGCTCGTCCTGCTACACATAGATTATAAAAGCAAATAATGTTGGAATAGAAATCCTCTATGATATTTTAGATTGGAGAGAGCTGCTCTTGTTAATTGCTATTTTTACTGCCTCCAATCCTGATGCATCCCCCATTTAGGTACTAAAAATGTAGCAGATTTTTTTCTCCTGGGAAAGGTTCGTAAAATCAAAACAGGGTGCCTACCCTCATCTAACAAATACCTCGTGGCTTCTTTATGAGCAAATACGTTTTTTCCCCCCTCCTGGAGAAATCAAATGTCAATGTGGACCTGTAGCACTATGGGGTCAAATTCTTTTCTCCTGAAGGTGAAGGGCAGGGCTCCTGCACTTGTTTCAGGATTTTTAAGGAGGTGCAACAGGATTTGCAATGCAGGCTCAGTGACTTAGCTGTCACATTAGTGTGTGTGATTGGGAAAGTCCAGAGTCCAAGTATGTCCTTGTCACTGGAATCTTTTGAGACTTCCTTTTCTTACTGAGGCTAAAATTGTCCAGCTATGAGTTGATGGTATGTGAGCTCTATGAGCCAAACACTAAGCTAAATGCTTTATGTATATGATCTTAATTCTCTTGATAGTCCAACAGGCTGACAGCTATTATCCTCATTCTATGTATAAGGAAAGTGGTATGGTTATGTGAGGTTATGACAAGCCTGCCCAAGAACCCACAGATTGCAAATCAGCAATAGGACCAAGATTTACAAAATCCCTGCAGTTGGACTCTAGAGCTATGTCCTTAATCGCTGTAATATGCTGGCCATTCAACTTTTTCCTTGACTTGGCCATGAAGAATCATGGTAAATATTTGCTATGTTTTCTAAAGGAGAATTGGCAGCTTTGCTCATTACATAGGCTTTCTTATTTTATTCTCTTGACAATATTGCAAAGTGGGTTAAGCTCCTCCCATCTTGCTGTTTTACAAAATGCAAAGAATATGGGGAAAACCTCCACTGAACTAGATGGTCCTAGATCAGGGTTCCCCAGAGTGTGTTCCCCAGAATTGTGATAAAAGCCTCCGTGGGTATTATCTGAGTATCAGAACTCATCTCAGAAGGTCACAGGGCAGCAACTAGGGAGGAAAGGCTCTGAGAAGGTCTGTCATTAAAAGAAAATTTTTGGTACCACTAACTACTATTACCATGAACAATATCAAAGTACCATTAAAGGAACTGATACTTAGAGTATGATAGGCAGAATTTGAAGTTGATTACCCTACCCTCCCACCCCCTGGTATCTATACCTCTATTATTTTTCATGCTGCTGATAAAGGTATACCCAAGTCTTACAAAAGAAAGAGGTTTAATTGGCCTTGCAGTTTCATGTGGCTGGGAAGCTTCACCATCATGATGGAAAACAAGGGAGGAGCAAGTCATATCTTATATGGATGGCAACAAGCAAAATGAGAGAACTTGTGCAGGGGAACTCCTCTTTTTAAAACCATCAGATCTTGTGAGACTCATTCCCTGTCATGAGAACAGTGCAGGAAAGACCCACCCTCATAAATCAATCACCTCTCACCAGGTTCGTCTTACGACAGGTGGGAGTTGTGGGAGTTACAATTCAAGATGAGATTTGGGTGGGGACACAGGCAAACCATATCAACACCCTTATAGAATCTCCTTCCCGTGAGTTTGTGTGGAACCTGTGATTTGCTGCAAACCAGAAAATATGACAAGGTGAAGGGATTGATTCTAAATATACAATTAAAGTCCCAAATGTGTTGGCTTTGAGTTCACAGATGATCCTGTATGGACATAGTCTAATCCTGTGAACCCTTTATAAGAGAGTCCTGGCCATCCATGAAGGGGAGAAGTATGCTGCCATGCTGTGAGATGGCCTGTAAGCATGGAAGAGGACTCTGGGATCCAGCAGGGAATACAGCCTGCTGACAAAAGGATTGCAGGATTGTGAGACACCAGGCAAACAGCCCAATCAACGGATGTTCAGATTCCTGACCCATGGAAACTACGAGATAGTAAACATACATTGCCTTAAGCCCCAAAGTTTGTGGTAACTATTATGCAGTAATAAAAAATGAATCCAGACACCTGCAAATGACCCAAGGTCATTTCACACAGCTAAGCAGCAGAAACTCTATTCATAGCTCCAGAGAGATTGAGGCATATACCCAACCATGCCCATACTTAGTGATATGAGAGGAGGGCGGGGTCCCTGGTGAGGGCTCCACCCTTGGGCTTGTGCCCATGGACGTAAGTGAGAACAGGCGCTCCTGTTTTTGCACCCAAATGTTGCATTTTCCAAGACCACTCTGTCCTGCTACACCTCATCCTGTGCCCATAAAAACCTGACACCCTAGTGGGCACAGACAGAAGCTAAATATGAAGAGGGAGCTGAAGAACATACTGACAGACGCTAGCAGACACCAGCAAGCCAGCGAGGCAGGACAATGTGGAATTTAGTTGCGACAGTCAAAGGAGAGTCCAGCTGCTGGGTGGCCTGACTCCCAGGGAAGATCATCGTCCCACTCCATCTCCCTTCTGGCTCCCCATCCACTTCACTGAGAGTCACCTCCACCGCTTAGTAAAACCTTGCACCCATCGTCCAAGACCATGTATGATCCAATTTTTCTGGTACAATTAGGGCAAGCACCTGGGATACAGAAAGGCCTCTGTATTAGTTTGTTCCTTACGGTAAGACAGAAGGTCTATTTGAGCTGATTAATACAAGCTGCCTGCAGATGGCAAAACTGACAGAGTGCACTGTAGTACACACCCACTGGCGCGGCTTCAGAAGCTGTAAACATTCAACCCCAGACACTGCTATAGGGTTGGAGCCCAAAAACACTGCTTATAACCTGCCTGTCTGTCTGTTTCCCCTAGGGCTTTGAGCAGCAGGGCACCAAAGAAGTGAGCCACACCCCTGTTGCACACCCAGCAGGAGGAATAAGGGAAAACTCCTCCCATTTCATTAGTCCAGTGCCCAGCACGTTGTTGGAGCACAATCAAAATGTGTTGAACAAATGTAGACAGAGTTTGAACCCAGGTCTGTCTCATTGCATCCCACCATATTTTCCTATTCTCTAACATCCAGGGTCATGCTTTATGCTGGAACTGTGTCTGTGAAGCAAGCACACCTTACCTTTGAACTTAATCTTCAGTTCATCAATACATCTGCAAGTATTTACTAAGTGTCACTAAATTCTCTGCCTGACTTGGGAAAACAGAGGAACAAGATGTAACTCTTGCCATGAGGTAGGTAAGTTTTGTTTGAAAAAAGAGGAGTTAAATGACCATGAAGTGGTCATGATTACCGGAGGCGGGTATGTTTAGGCGAGTCAGTGTCTGTGCAGACCACTTGCCCAGTCGAAGGCTGTGGCAGTGACACAAGGGGCCCTCTAATCCATATGCCCATTGCAGACATTGACCATGAATTTGAGGAAATGACATCTCACAAGGGCATCCACCTTTAAATGGCTGTTTCATAGATACTTAGGTGTTCTTTAGGGGGAAAGTAAGTGTAGGAATTTCTGGGCCAAAGATTTTCTTTCTTTTATCAACAGACCTTCTCAGCACTCTTCCTCTCTAGTAGCTGCCCTGTGACCTTCTGGGATGAACTCTTATTTTTTGGGAGGGGTGGGGGCTGGATGGAGTCTCGCTCTTGTCACGCAGGCTGAAGGGTAATGGCACAATCTCGGCTCACTGCAAACTCCACCTCCAAGGTTCAAGTGATTGTCTTGCCTCATCCTGTTGAGTAGCTGGGTTTACAGGTGAGCACCACCAGACCCGGCTAATTTTTGTAGTTTCAGTAGAGATGGAGTTTTCACCATGTTGGTAAGGCTGGTCTCAAATTCCTGACCTCAGGTGATTTGCCTGCCTTGGCCTCCCAAAGCGCTGGGATTAAAGGTGTGAGCCACCATGCCTGGCTATGGGATGAACTCTAATACTCAGTTCTCATGGATGATTTTGGTGGAGAAATCTGGGGAGCACATTCTGGGAAACCCTGAGCTAGGATTATCCAGCTGAGTGAACTTTTTTCCCATTACCATTTTAAACTCATTATTATACTTAAAAATTAAGGGAGGCTGAGGCAGGTGGATCACTTGAGGTCTGGAGTTTGAGACCCAGCCTGGACAACATGGTGAAACGTCATTTCTACTAAAAATACAAAAATTAACCAGGCATGGTGGCCCACACCTCTAATCTAGCTACCTGGGAGGCTGAGGCATGAGAGTTGCTTGAATCCAGGAGGCAGAGGTTTGCAGTGAGCCAAGATTGTTCTACTGCATTCCAGCCTAGGTGACAGAGTGAGGCTCCATCTCAAAAAATAAATAAATAAGATGTAATTCAACTATCATAAAATTAACCATTTCAAAGTGTACAAGTCAATGTTTTTTTACACTATATTTATGAGTTGTGCAGCCATCACTACTATCAAATTTTGGGACATTTTTATTTCCTTAAAAGGAAACCCATATCTATCAATCATTCCTCATTCCTCCTCCCTGTATCCATCCATTGTTTGTATAGACTAATGTAATCTGGATATTGCATATTAGTGGAATTATAGAATATGTGAACTTTTGTCTTTGGCTTCTTTCAATTAGCATCTACTTTTCAAGAATCATTGGTCCAGTTGGTTTTAAACTTCAGGATGCATCAGAACCTCTTGGGGATCTTATTTAAAGTGCTGTTTTTCTGGCTCCTCTAAAATTGTTGCTTTGGTTTGTCTGGGGTGGGAATCAAGAATCTACTTGTTTGGGATGGATGCTGTGGCTCACACCTGTAGTTCTAGCACTTTCAGAGGCCAAAGTGGGAGGATCACTTGAGGTCAGGAGTTGGAGACCAGCCTGGCCAAGATGGCGAAACTGTGTCTCTACTAAAAATACAAAAATTAGCTGGGTGTAGTGGCACACATCTGTAGTCCCAGCTACTTGGAAGGCTGAGGCAGGAGAATTGCCTGAACCTGGGAGGCAGAGGTTTCAGTGAGCCAGGATGGTGCCACTGCCCTCCAGCCTGGGCAACCAAGAAGGACTCCGTCTCAAAGAGACACAATATACCTGCTTGACAAGTTGTCTGGATGACTCTGGTGCAGGCAGACTAGGGACCAACTTTGAGATCCTCCAGTCTAGTTCAACAGGGTTATCCCTCTTTTTGCATAAGAAGAGGTTAAGGCTCAAAGAGGAAGAGTGGTGTCATGGAGGTCACACAGCTGACAACACTCCATCCAGGGCTTGTCCTGGGTTTGAGATGTGAGGCTCAGGTTTCTTTCTCACTCTTTGGACTCAGTACTGTAGTGATTGAGGAGCTAAGAAGAAATTACTTAGATAGTGAAGGTATGGAAGTCCATTAGAAACAAGAGCTCGGAATTGTGAGGAAAATGAGCAAAGAATTTCTCAGCAAGGCAAATTTACTTCTGCAGAAGGATGCTGCTCACACTTCTGGCAGCTCCAAGAGCACACCAAACAAAGAAGAGAAGGAGTTTTTGTCCCTAACACAGTCCCTATCCCTGTGTCCTTCTATTGGCTGGGGTTGGACTGCACGATCTAAGCTGATCCTGGTGGGCTAAGACTTAAACTTTTCCAATTAGGGTAAATGGGTGATTCCATAGGGAGAGGGAGAGGGGTAGGAGTGGTCCCTCTGCTACAGCACAAAGCGTGTTCGGATATGTCTGAGCAAGTCAGGGCACAACAAGAGCAGGAGGGCTGCTCTCTGGGTAGAAACAGAGTACAAGGAGGTGAGGCCTCCAAACCAAGGACAAGGACGTTACACAATTAAACTCTTTGAAGAGGAATTCACCATCTCTGGCAAAGTCCTTGGTAAGCTTTTCCTTTTAATGTAAAGCAGCCCCTAAATCATCTTCCTTTCTAAGAAAGAGCATCCTATAAAATCAAGCTGCAGGCATAAGCTGGAAGCTTGCATGGATGAATGCCTGCAGTTGTGGCCATAGGAATATACTACCTGGGAATAGGCATGTTCAAAATGGGAGCTCCATCTTTTTTTGCCAGCCACATGTAGAAGTAAGGAGCAGACAAGATGGCCAAGGCCAAGTGGAAAGCCCATTTGCATAATAAGATTTGGTTGGGGTGACCAGCCTTTTCCCCATGCTATGTAAACATCACACGTGGTCAAATCAATCTGTGAGCCTTATGTAAATCAGACACTGCCTCCTCAAGCCTGCCTAAAAAATCTGCTGTGGTCCACACCTTTCTCCCCCTGCTTTTTTTTTTTTTCCCCTAATGTCTCTCTCACAAGGAGCTGCTCTCCTGTCTCCTTGCTTTTGTCTATTAAACTTTCCACTCCTTAACCTACCCACATGCGTCTGTGTCCTTAATTTTCCTGGAGTGAGATGACAAACCCTGGTTTTTACCCCAGACAACAATGCTGCTTCAGTAGGTTTTTTCCACAGGTATCCCCATTAGTTCTTTATAATAATTGCTTGTGGGATTCTCTGGCATCTTGCTAGAACTCACGTACCACCATCCCACCAATGCCCCAAAATTCAAAAACGACCTGAAGGTTATTAGGCACGTAGACATTTAGGAAGGGTTACAGAAGACCTGGATTCCAAAGGTGTAGGTCTTGTGGTCTAATAGTTAAGCCACATGTCTTCTGAGCTAGGGGCTGCATAGGTT
The DNA here is from genome assembly GCF_002776525.5 of Piliocolobus tephrosceles. Classification (NCBI taxonomy): domain Eukaryota; kingdom Metazoa; phylum Chordata; class Mammalia; order Primates; family Cercopithecidae; genus Piliocolobus; species Piliocolobus tephrosceles. The sequence continues at coordinate 62,709,657 of NC_045450.1, read as the reverse complement.
TGGTCCTACCTGCTATAAGGTTTCCAGATTTAAAAATACAGGTTGGAAGGATGCCAAGTTATGTTGAAATTTCAGATAAACAATAACTTTTGTGGTATAAGTATGTATCATGTTATATTTGGAACATAATCATACTAAAAATTATTCCCCCATTGTTTGTGTGAAATTCCACTATAAATGCATATTCCATTTTTTAGTTGGCAATCCACCAGCCAGATACGTCTTTTACTTTCCTTGGGGCAACCCAGCTTAGTGGTTGATTTTGTCCAAGAACATTGTTTCTGGAGGCAGACAGATTGGATCTGAATCCTGGAACCACGTAGCTGGCTATAGAACCAGGGTGAGTTGGTTAACTTTTCCTAGCTTCAGTTTCTGCATCTATGAAATGAAAGCACAGTCTCATGCGGTGATGTTACCAGAAAGGGGTCCTGATCCAGACCCCACGAGAAGGTTCCTGGACCTCACACAAAGAATTCAGGGTGAGTCCACAGTACAATAAAAGCAATTTTAATTTTAATAAAATTAAAAATTTTAATTTTAAAAAAACTTGCTTTTAATAAAAGCAAGTTTATTAAAAAAGTAAAGTGGTGAAAGTACAGCTACTCCACAGACAGAGTAAGGCTAAAGTAAGGAAGAATGCATCCCCCTAGGTACAATACTTATGTATGTGTGCATGTGTGTATAAATATGAGATAAATCATGGGGAGATGTGCTCTGTTGTAAGGGATTGTGATAAAGGATTAATTTTCTTAATTACTGTATTTTGCAGGAATCAATATTATCTTTAAAGCAAAATTTAGGAATGCTTCTGTTCTCAAGATATGGGGGGATACTGGGACACTCACAGTTGTGGGAGTATCTATGAATCCGTTCCCTTAATCATAAACATCTAGAGGCTAGGAATACCTAACTTTCTGGGGATGCAGCCCAGCAAGTCTCAGTCTCATTTTCCTAGCCCTCGCTCAGGATGGAGTTGCTCTGATTCAAACTTCTCTGACAGTGAGAGGATTAAATGAAATAATCCATCAAGATAGCTTAGCAGGGATTCTTCCTGGCGGTAACAGATAAATAAATATGACTGGGGATTCCCAGTACTCTCTCAGTACCACATTAAAAATTCACTGGGGGTTGCTTCGGTAGTTGGTGGCACTGAAGCTTAGCCCTTTCAAAGTACTGGAACCATTTTGGAGGGCCGTTTCAGGGAGTTCTGTCTTAATTGTGGGACTGCAGATGCTTGGTAGCTGGAAATAGACTACAGGAGTGGTGGGTAGATGCTTTCTCTTTCCATCTGGGTCTCCTGATGTGGGGAAAACAGAACTCTCTTGATGACTCATTGTTGAAGCTTGGTTTAGCCAGCATTTAAATAGAAACGCCTGGCTGCAGAAAATATTGTCACCACCCAAAAGTGAGATCTGTTTCAAAACTGTTGTGAGTAAAGTGGATTTCTAACAGGCAAAACCAGTGTATTAAATTTAATGTACTGGCACGTTTTCTCAACCAAGAGCTGTGCAAAAAAGTCAGGCTGTTCTGGCTTTCTGCCTTCCCTGGTTTTAGCTGCTCAGTGGATCAAAGTGTCTGCAAGCCTCATTTGCTTGAGAGAAGGTTTCCCCAGGTTAAGTGCTCTTACTGCTGGCGCACATCCGTTAAAGAGCTTTGGATCACATTGGGGGAAATGTTTTTTCTTTTCCACTGCTCTCCAAACCTTGATTATAGTATCAAGGAGGTAGTTTTTATTCTGATGTTGGTATGCCTTTTAAAATCTTTCTAAAATGTGCTTATTTCTTCTTTATTAAGAAACTGGTCTCCAGCATTGGAGACTTTGATGGGCAATAGTTTTGAACTTGCCACTGGGGATTAAGCTCTGATATATATTTTTTTCTTATCTTGCCCAAATAGCTAAGGGGTCTGGGGAGTCACACCCTGCAAACCATAAATTCTCATCAGATAGGTTTTATTTAACTCTATATATCATGACTTACGTTCCAATCTGACTCTGGCATAACATTATATGACAAAGAAGAAAATCAAAATATTTTACCCCAAAACATGTTTCTTTCCTACCTCTTGAAATGGCCCTTCAAAGCCGTCCTTTGTATGGGAAAATTTACATCTGTAAAGAATCTCTTAACATAACTCCATCTTTTTCTTTCAAGCCCTTGCAATCCCAAAGAGATTAACTGAGAGTCTAGCACCTTTTAAAGGTCTTGAGTAAGAAACATGTATCATCTATTGTCTCTAAGGGCAGCCACTGTGAGATTTCAAAACAACCTTGGTCTCCACAATCTTTTATCTTAACCTGAACTTTTCCTTTCTATTGATTCCAGGTCTTTAGACAAACTTGACCAATTGTCACCCAGAAAATGCTTAAATTTACCTACAGCCTGGAAGCTCCCTCACTTTGTACAGCCTTTTTTGGACCAAACAAATGTATTCCTCCAATATATCTGATGTCTCATGCCTCCCTAAACTATATAAAACCAAGCTGCACCTTGACCACCTTAGGCATATGTTCTCAGGACCTCCTAACAGCTGTGTCTTGGGCCGTGGTCACTCATATTTGGCTCAGAATAAATCTCTCCAAATATTTTACAAAGCGATGGAAACAAAAGCTTGGAGTTGGAAGGAAACCAGCAGCCAAAGGATTTCTCAGCAAGCCAAATTTACTTCTGCAGAAGGGTGCTGCTTGCACTTCTGGCTGCTGGGAAAGCATACCGAACAAAGTAGGGAAGGGGTTTTTATCCCTAATGCAGTTAGTCCCTCCTTCTATGTCCTATCCACATTGACTGGAGTTGGACAGCACAATCTAAACTGACCCAATTGGCTACTATTTAAAATTGAATATGGCTAATTAGGTGGGAAGGGAGAGGCTGTCCCTGATGGTACAAGGCATATTTGGGCATGCCAGGGCACGACAAAGGTGGGGGAAGGGTAGTTTCGGCGGGAAGAGCTGTTTCAGCAGGAGCTGCAATTTGCAGAATGGGTAGCCAGGAGCAAAGAGGACTCTTTCCAAATAAGAGATGTGAGTTACAGATTGGGATTGGCGGGAGATGTTTAGAGAGCAGGTAGCTTAGGAGAAGGGGACAAGGAAGTTGATCTTGAGAACAAAGAACAAGGAGGTCAAAAACTAAACCTTTGAAGCAGAACTCACTGTATTTGACAAAAGTTTGATTTTTTTTCATTGACAACTCTAATAACATGTTTTGTTATATTGTGTTAGTGATTTTTGGTAACTTTTTATTATGATTTCTAGCTTATTGAAAAGTTGCAAAAATTACGTAAGGAATTTTTTAATCCTATTATCCAGATTCACCTGACTACCTTTTGTCCCATTTGTTTTATAATCTTCATTCTGTCTCTTGATGCATGTTTCTTTTGGAACCCTGAGAAAATGAATGTTGAAGACATCAGTCTCCTTTACACCTAAGCATTTAAGTGTGTATTTCCTAAGAAGTTCTCTCATAGACCCAATGCAATCATCAAAATCAGGAAACGTGATATTGATGCAACGCTACACTCTAATCTAGTGCATATTCACATTTTATCAGTTGTCCTGATACAGTTCTATATAGTTCCTCCCCACCCCTACTGCCTCAGTCCAGAATTCAGTCCAGGATCACATGTTGTATTTAGCTGTCTTGTCTACTCTTTGGACTCTTTAAATTTGTAACAGTGTTAAGCCTTTTTTTTTGGCCTTTTTGATTTTACCATGTTTGAAGAGTACAGGCCATTTTGGGGGCTTTTTCTTAGAATGTTCCTGAGATTGGGTTTGCCTGATATTTTTTCCTGAATAAATTTAGTTGTGCATATTTTGGCAGGAATATTAAGGAGGTGAGGTGTGTCCCTCTCAGTGCATCCTATTAGGAAGCAAGTAGTGTCGGCTGGTCCACATTGGTGGTGTCGCCTTTGATCCCTTGGTTAAGATGCTGCCTGCTGGGCTTTTCAACAGTAAAGTTAACAGTTTTCACTTTGTAATTCATTGGTAATTTGTGGGGAAGCATTTGGGGCTAGGAACATCTGCTACTCATGAAACTTTCACCAGCTACTTGATTTTCTAACTCCATTTTTTTTTTTTGTATTTATTTGTTGGCATTTGACTATAATTACATATTAGTTATTGCTGGACTTATGGGTTTTTATTTTATTCATGGGTTATGATCTATTATTTATTTTATGCTGAAATTGCCCCATATTTGACCAGTGGGACTCCCTGACCTTGCTCTGTGGTATTAATGCTTACGATTGCTTTCTATTCATCAACAATGGTATTTATTTTCCATTTATGGTAGTGATATAATTTAAAAATATATTTATGACTTTAACAGTAGGTGGATTTAAAGAGAAATATTAATGATGTAATGGGGTATGTGTTGAGGGGGAGGTGTGTATATGTATATGTGTGTACATGTATCTATATATATATGTAAAAAATTAGTGATACCTGGGACCTAGGTATGACGAAAATCACAAAGCAGTACACAAAAAATTGAAATCTGGCAAATACTGCTCTTGATCCATGAATATGTTGGTCATATTTTTTTGTACTTCAAATATTTGACCATTATGTCTTAATGAAAACTGTGGACTGTTTCAGGAATGACTATAGTTTGGCATTCCTATTCTGTTATGCTGCTGTTGTCACTGATGTGCCATAAAAATCCTTTGCTAGCTATGTGTCCTGATCTTTTAAAAATAAATGTGCTTTTTATATGGATATAACCAGGAAGTGGAACCATCTGAGTTATAACCCTAGCACATGATTCAAGACCCAGTTCAAAGGCTCTCTTTTGATCAGATAGGGTTCGTTGGTTGCATGTAACAGAAATCAGGTCTGGCTAACTTAAGCTTACAGAATCCAATTCTGAACATCTGGTCTCAGAAAAAAAATAGAAACTCAAGCAGCTTTGGGGATCTGGGTATCAGGAATTCATGGAGAGTATCTTTAGGGCACTGTCTTTTTATTTTTTCTTTTATAGGCAAAGTCTCGCAGGCTGGAGTGCAATGGTGCGATCTCAGCTTACTGTAACCTCCACCTTCCGTGTTCAAGCGATTCTCCTGCTTCAGCCTCCCGAGTAGCTGGAATTACAGGTGCTTGCCACCACATGCAGCTAATTTTTGTATTTTTAGTAGAGACGGGGTTTCACCACGTTGGCCATGCTGGTCCGGAACTCCTTACGTCAGGTGATCCACCTGCCTTGGCCTCCCAAAGTGCTGAAATTATAGGCGTGAGCCACCGTGCCCAGTCAAGGACACTGTCTTTAGAATGAATGAGCTCGGCCGGGCACGGTGGCTCAAGCCTGTAATCCCAGCACTTGGGGAGGCCGAGACGGGTGGATCACGAGGTCAGGAGATCAAGACCATCCTGGCTAACAGGGTGAAACCCCGTCTCTACTGAAAAAATACAAAAAACTAGCCGTGCGAGGTGGCGGGCGCCTGTAGTCCCAGCTACTCGGGAGGCTGAGGCAGGAGAATGGCGTAAACCCAGGAGGCGGAGCTTGCAGTGAGCTGAGATCTACTGCACTCCAGCCTGGGAGACAGAGTAAGACTCCCTCTCAAAAAAAAAAAGAATGAATGAGCTCTACCCATTTGTCTGTTTGCATCTCTCTTCTTAAACTTCCAATTACTAGACCATTCATTTGACCTTCCCTGGATCATAAGCCTCATTTAAGTAAACGAGGGCGAGGCATCTTGATTTACAGAAACCCCAACACAATATATAAAGCGTGGGTCTTTCCCCCAAAGGAAAGTCAGGTGCAATGGACAAAACACATCGCAATTACAATTTCTTATTATGTATCAGGCACTCACATAAGCATCTTACACCTATTGACTCATTTAATATCACCATAACCTCATAACATTTTAGTTCATCATACCCTTCTACAGAGGAGCCAACAAAGGCCCAGAGATCAAATAACTTGGTCAAGGTCATTTAGCTGGTAACTATACAGCTAGTCAGGATTCAAACACAGACCATCTGTCTTCAGAGTCTCTGCTTTTGACCATGGAACTATAAGCCAAATTTGGCAGGCAAAACCAAGAGTGTCCATCCCACTTCCATTCCATAGAGCTTCTTTATCCTCTATCCAAATACCACCTCTTCCACTCTTGCAGCCCTGAGCCCCATGCATCTCTTCTGTTTATGCTTCTAGCTTTTTCCTGGTGATTGATGTCCCTGTCTCATGCCATCTTCTCAACCATGGGCTTTTTTTTTTTTTTTTTTTTTTTTTTGAGACCGAGTCTTGCTCTGTTGCCCAGGCTGGAGTGCAGTGGCAAAATCTTGGCTCACTGCAAGCTCTGCCTCCTGGGTTCACACCATTCTCCTGCCTCAGCCTCCCGAGTAGCTGGGACTACAGGCGAACGCCACCACGCCCGTCTAATTTTTGCATGTTAAGTACAGAAGGGGTTTCACTGTGTTAGCCAGGATGGTCTCGATCTCCTGACCTCATGATCCGCCCACCTTGGCCTCCCAAAGTGCTGAGATTACAGGTGTGAGCCACCACACCCGGCCCAACCGTGGGCTTTTTGCTAGCAGTGGCCAGGCTGTGTTTAACTCCTTCACAACATGCAAAACAGGGCCATGCACGTAGCCGACGCTTAGTAATATTTGTAGAACGGAATCGAGTCTATTTCATAACATTAACATTAGGAGAGAGAGGGAGTGCCTGAGTAAGAATGGGAGTTTTAAAAATACACTCTGAATGTATCTAGTTAATTAAATTATCTAAATGAAATTTAATGATAGATTGACTTCCTTCATTGCTAGTTGATTAATTTCAAAGGACCATTGAGATAATCAAACTTCTGCCTCCAAACAAAGACAGGCAGAACAACTCTTAACATCAGACGTCACCCTGAGTAGCAGCCTGGGCTCAGTAAATTGATATTTTGTTTGTTTTGGCAAAGAGTGAAGAGACCAAATGTATTATGATTCTTGGGGTTTGTCCGATTCCCTTTTTTCCAGCATAGCCCATTAACTCATCATGCTGCTGGGTTCCCTCCCGTTGGCCTTGGATAGAGTTCTCCAGAACCAGGAAAATAGCAATAATCCCTTCTCACTCCTTGGGCAGGTTTTGAAAGACTGAGAAGGGCGGGCCCCAGAAGTCAATTTAATTATGACACTAGCTTAGCTTTTGAATAATTTTTCCAGCTTAAGCCATAATGCATGTTTCCAGTGACTTGGACATTCGAGAGAACTTGGCTAGGTTTCTAGGTCCCAATTCTGGAAACTCAGTTGCTAGCTGTGTAGTTTTGGGCACTTTATTTTACTTTTCTGTGCTTCATTTTGTCATCAGTTAAATGGAAATAGCGTCAGTTACTTTATAGGGTTTTTGGGGGTAGTTGGCAAGTAAAGACATGTAAAATGCTTTTTTTACTTGGGTTCCACAATAGGATCACTCAAGACAAGGACTTGGATGGAAATGGTTTATTGGGAATGTGATCTCAGAAAGCAGGAGCAGGAGTAGGAGAACAAGGTGGGGAACACACCTTCAAATCCTGAGACTAGAAAGTGGGAAATCTTGGAGTTTATCCACCAGCTGCCATCTTCCGCTAGTTGAAGCTATCCCTTGCCCCCGCACCACAGTAATTCTGGGTGAACCCCATGGATTTGTGCCCTGTGGTGTTGGAGGAAGCCTGCAGGCACAGAAGAAAGACCAGCGCAGGTGCTTGATGTGGAAAGCTGTCCCCATGCCAGGAACTATCTATAGCTGCAGGTGAACTCTAGTGCGCCAAGACAACATGTGGTGGGTGTCAGTGGTGATTGCTACAGGGGCTTCAAACAGTGTCTGGCACACAATGAGTGTTCCACATACTGTAGCTATAGTGGACATAGTTTAACCATCCAGCATCATTTCCTATGAGGATCCTTTTGCAGCTTGACATGGTCCTGATTTTCTTGTCAATCAGGTTGCCGGAACCTACCAGGGCTGTGCGACCCAGGCTGGCCAAGTAATAGCCACCCCTCTGCTTCAGTGACTATTTTACAGGCTGGCATGTGACCCAGAATGGGTTAATCAGAGCCTTCCTGAGAGCACCTTGGTTCACACTAGAGCTAAGAAAGAGAAAGTTCTTTTTCTTTGTCAGGAGGTTGTTGGAACTCCTGGCCTCCATCTCCCAGCTATTGAGAGAAGCCTTTCTGTCATATAGAGCCCTGGGTTCTAGACTGGACACCTCTGCTTTCCGACTGCGTGAACAAGGGCAGGCCACCTAACCTCCCCGAAATCCAGGGGTCCTTATCTGTATAAGTGAGGATGATGCTTGCTTTTCCAGGCACTGCCACGATTCAGTGAGGGTATGTGTAAAATACCTGGCAAGTAGCAAATCCTCAGCAAATGTTAGTTTCATTTCCATGGTTGGTCTCGATTCAATTCCACTTAGTGGACATCTGTCAACTCTGAGCTGGGGCATGTTTTTGAAAACGTTTCCAATCTTTGAGTGTCAGTGTTTGTGAGTATGCCACATGGGTCACTTGCACTAGTTTGGACTCCCATGAATGGTGATTTGCTTTCTGGGAGCCTCTACTTCCACGGAGAAGAGGTCCCATATCCCCAGAAAAAGAACCACCAGCCCCTCCTTGTCTCACAACTCCTGAAATGGAGGGGAGTTCTCTTGTTCCCATTCATGCCAATTCCATGGGCGCCTTATCTCATAAGTAAATAGACAATGCACGGGTGCTGGGAGACTGGCCGAAGAACTGTTATTCCAATATGGCACCTGCCTCTGTTCCACCTCCCACAGCTGAACCAAGTGAAATAGTAAAGTTCATTCTGGGAAGATTTCCCACGGTCTTCTCTTACTTGAGACCCTCTCTAGCAATCCCTTGATTCATCCCTCAATGAATTATTCTTTTAGTACAAAATCCAGAACCCTTGAAGTGAAATCCATGGATTTCCATAATCCAGTCCTATTGATTTTCTAGCTTTTCTTCTGATGGATGCAGTAGTTAAATGAACCATTCCATGAACCATTCCATGAAACTACCCTGGACTTCCTCACTGATGTACCTAATGATGGTTACTTGTCCTAGATGGCTCTCTTTGTCTGCTCCTGATACACATTTCTCATCAATTATAGCCTCTTTGCCACTCGGCCCACATAAATACCCAATACCAAGGCAGGCTCCACAAACAAATTGCCATTTGCACAATGAATAACTTATTACCACATCATTAAACTGAGTTCCTGAATGGCAGGGGCTATGCGCTTATTTTTGCAGCTAAGACACTAAAAATAATATGTCGGTAACATACTAGACATTTGATCGGTGTATGAATGAGTGGAGAAAGCCAGTTTTGGAGGCATTTATTGTCTGGCTTTTGGACTGGAATTGTGGATCATGATTTCATCTGGGTTACACCTACACTGTGACATTTGATCTTCTACAATATATACAATATGATTTGCTCCATTGTAGCAGGAGAAAGCTCAGACAGCAAGCAAATTCCCCAAGTCCGATGTCTAGTTTGGAAGATTCCGAGGCTTCTGCTCTTGCACAGTTGTTTGTGAGTGTGCACTCCTGTGCTGTGTTGATGTTTCAGTTGCCTCTGTCTGAGTTTCTTCTTTGTTTGGGTGTTTGGATGCCAATTTGAATAACATATTTCCCAGCGTCTTTGCTTGGCTGGCAATAGAAGCTCTGCTCATGGCAGAGAATACCAAAACATTTATTTTATTCTTTCCCACAAACAAATCTGAAAGCAAAATATTGAGATCTATATAGTCTCTGTTGTTTAAAAAAAACAAGTAGAAAAAAGAAGCTACTGAGTTTCCCCAAGCATCCCATTCTTCCCGGCATTGACAAATGGGGGTAGGGAAGGAGAAGTAATGTTCACTGAGTGCTTGCTGCATGCCAGGCACTATCCTGTGTCCTTTAAGTAGCTTATTCTCGTGGATGACATGTGCTCATCTTTCATGGCTTCACTCAAGCATCGCCGCCTCCTCTGTGTCTGCTTTCCTTGCCATTCCCTCCCTACTTTGCATCTTCATTATCCCCTCTCCCATTGCATCTTTAAAGCTACGTTTATATCTTGCAGTCCATTCCCGCCCTTCCTCTACATCTGCGTATCCAAAATGGTAGCCATTGGTCACAGGTGCTCCTGAACGTTTAAAGTGTGTCTAGTCAAAGTTGAGATGTGCTGTAAGCATAAAATACATACCAGGGCCAATGGTATTCAACAGCCCCCAGATCTGGTGCTGACTTCCCATAGTGCCTATCTCCTGCTGCACTCCCTGCCCACAATCTTGTATTTCAGCTACGCTATTCTGTTCTCTGCTTTGCAAATTTCTCTCTTCGTTGCTCATACACAAATGTTTCCTATGTCCCAAATGGCGTTTTAAATATTACTACTCTAACCTCCTTCAAACCTTTAAAAATTGATTTGGGCTGGGCAGGGTGGCTCACGTCTGTAATCCCAGCACTTTGGGAGGCTAAGGTGGGAGGATCACTTGAACCCAGGAGTTCCAGAGCAGCCTGGGCAATATGGTGAGACCCTGTTTCTACAAAATATTAAAGTTAGCACACACCTGTAATCCTAGCTACTGGGGAAGCTGAGGTGGGAGGATTGCTCGAGTCTGGGAGGTGGAGGCTGCTGTGAGTGGAGATCATGCCACTATATTCCACCTGGGTGACAGAGCGAGACCTTATCTCAAACAAAACAAAATAAATTATTTCCAATTTGTAGTAGACCTCTTTCCCATTTCCAGTTAAAAGTGAAGATGTGGATTTAGTTTAGTTTCTAGATTTGGTGGCTGAGCCATTTTTAAATGTGACAGTGCACAAACACTGGCTGGGTGCAGCCATGGGATTCATACAGAGAACGTGAGCCTTAAATAAGAATGTACAACACTTTGGGAGGCCAAGGCAGGTGGATCACCTGAGGTCAGGAGTTAGAGACCAGCATGGCCAACATGGTGAAACTCTGTCTCTACTAAAAATATAAAAATTAGCCAGGCATGGTGGCATGTGCTTGTAAGCCCAGCTATTCAGGAGGCTGAGGCAGGAGAATCACTTGAACCTAGGAGCTGGAGGTTGCAGTAAGCCGAGGATCATGCCACTGTACTCCAGCCTGGGCGACACAGTGAGATTCGGTCTGAAAAAATACACACACAAACACACACACACACACACACACACACACACACACACACACACACGTTGAACGCAGTGGCTCACGCCTGTAATCCCAGCACTTTGGGAGACCAAGGCAGGAGGATTACTTGAGCCCAGGAGTATGAGACCAGCTTGGGCAACATAGGGAGAGCTCTGTCTTTACAAAAAAAATTAAAAAGCTAGCTGGGCATGGTGGCACGTGCCTATGGTTTGAGCTACTTGTGAGGCTGAGGTGGCAGGATTGCTTGAACCCAGAAGGTTGAGTCTGCAGTGAGCTGTGATTGTGCCACTGTACTCCAGCTTGGGCAATGGAGCAAGACCCAGTCTCAAAAAACAAACAAACAAACAAAAAACCAAGAAAGTTAGTAGTGTGGAACTTCCTAAGAATTTCACTGATGGCGTGGCTAACTTTCTGCTTTGTCAATTCTGGTTTATATATCTGGTGTTTTATTGACATAGGCCTGTTTTGTTGACTTCCTGCTGAGAAAGATGGTAAAACACTATACACCCTCCCCAGCCATAAATTCCTCTTATGTGAAATCCTAGCTGGTGGATCTTTACTTTTTTGTATCTCTTTGGTAACCCTGAGGATTTTAGATCATGAAAATGAAAACTATTGATGAGACATGTGAGTTTCAAAATCAGTATGTCACCAAACACTTGTACGGAAGCTATGCTTCTGGACATGCATATTATCTGCTACAAAGCAAGACAAATTTACACGCATATCCTTGAAATCAGAGAAAACCGAACCCCTAATGGGTTTCAAGTGAACAAGCGATCGCTCATTTGAAATGTGTTATGTTTTTCCGTTATTTAAGGTTCAAGGTAGCATGATCAGGTGGTTAAGAGCGTGAATTCTGGCAGCAAAAGTATGGCTGGAAATTGGTGAGTTCCAGCTTTCACTTAGTAGCATGTGATCTTAGAAAGGGCACAGGCTCCCTGTGTTTCAATCTTGTCACCTGTATGTGGACATAATGATAGACCTTACCTCTTAGGGCTGTGGGGAAGGCATGTGAATTAATATGTGTACAGTTTTTAGCTACATGTAGTAGGTCGCCTTATAAACGTTGGGCATTATTATTGTTCTATCCTTTTTTTTTTTTTTTTTTTTTTTTTGAGATGTTGTCTCACTCTGTCGCCCAGGCTGCAGTGCAGTGGCGTGATCTCTGCTCACTGCAAGCTCCGCCTCCTGGGTTCACGTCATTCTCCTGCCTCAGGCTCCCTGGTAGCCAGGACTACAGGCACCCGCCACCACGCCCGGATAATTTTTGGTATTTTTAATAGAAATGGGTTTTCACCGTGTTAGCCAGGATGGTATCAATCTCCTGACCTCGTGATCCGCCCGCCTTGGCCTCCCAAAGTGCTGGGATTACAGGCGTGAGCCACCACGCCGGGCCTATTGTTATTCTATTATCGTTACCTGTATCATCACTGTCATCATGATCATATAATAGTTTTTTTGGTTTTGTTTTGTTGCTGAGACAGAGGCTCATTCTGTCACCCAGGCTGGAGTGCGGTGATGTGATCTCAACTCATGGCAACCTCTGTCTTTCAGGTTCAAGTGATTCTCTTGCCTCAGGCTCCTGAGAGTAGCTGGGATTACAGGCAAACACCACCATACTGAGCTACTTTTTGTATTTTTAGCAGAGATGAGGTTTCACCATGTTGGCCAGGCTTTCACCTAACCTCAGGTGATCCACTGGCGTCAGTTTCCCGAAGTGCTGGGACTACAGGTGTGAGCCACCGTGCCTGGCCCATATGATGTTTTCAATTTATGTATATATTTTTTACCTTATGGTTTTACTTTCTAGCTTGAGGGAACCTTAGCATGGTTTTAAAGGCTTTTCTCCTCTTAACCCCTATTTTCTCTGTGTGGTCTTTAGTTTCTCATCTGGACATGCTCCCTTTATTTTTTTAACTTTTCGTGTTTCAGTTTCCCATTCATTGCATATTTAATAGTGCGACTGCAGCCGGGCGTGGTGGCTCATGCCTGTAATTCCAGCACTTTGGGAGGCCGAGGCGGGCGGATCACGAGGTCAGGAGATCGAGACCATCCTGGCTAACATGGTGAAACCCCGTCTCTACTAAAAATGCAAAAAATTAGCCGGGCATGGTGGTGGGTGCCTGTAGTCCCAGCTACTCGGGAGGCTGAGGTAGGAGAATAGTGTGAGCCTGGGAGGTGGAGCTTGCAGCGAGCCAAGATCGCGCCACTGCAATCCAGTCTGGGTCACAGAGCGAGACTCTGTCTCAAAAAAAAAAAAAAAAAAAAAAAAATAGTGCAACTGCTTATCCAGCAATGATTTATGTGGAATAGCAGATGCCAGGCGAGGTTTTGCTATGCTGAATACTTTATTTATATTTTTATGTAAACATAATTTGCTTTGTAGGCACAATATAACAAAAGCTCTAAAGCCACGAAGACATTAGACAATGTTTCAGTTCACTTCAATCAAGTTTAAATTACAGAGAAGCCTTCACAGTTCCTTTAAGGCAGACTGAGACATTCTTTACACTTCCTTCAGAAAAAACAATCAAGAGACAGGAAAGAAAGTGCTTAAAATGAGAGTACGTTAAACAATTAACTTGCGTCCCCCCGGTTCTTCATGGCAGAAATGAGTCTTACTGGTCAAACTCTAGTTTTCTCATTCTGTACTCTGAAAGGGTTTTCTTTACATCTGGCATAATTTGTGATTACTGGATTAACTTTGCTAGTTAAACAAAACAAAACCATACCCAGATTTGGGGGTGGGGTGGGGAGTACCTCTTTATGCCTCTCCTCTGGTCATAACAAAGGCGATGTGAATTCTGAATGTAGCTGAGTTCCCACGCCCCTGGGGAAGGAGAGCCCTAATAAGGCCAATGGCTCTTCGCTCCTTCAGCTCTGGAAAATGTCATTTCTGCCCAACTTACTAGGAATGCCACTTGGATGACAGTTCTCCCCAAGACCCCCTTTTTGGCATGGTTATAGGAGAAACAGCCAATAATACAGCACTTAGCAAAGGTAATAGGGGAATAAACGCCCCATTATCTCTCTAAATGGCCCAGAACTGGAATAGTGGTGAGTCTTGGATTAGGAAGAAAAGAATGATGTTGGTGTCCTCTTTTGGGATACTCTCTTCCCTTGATTCCTCAGATGACGGCACCCTTTCTTGTCTTCGTATTTTACATACACATTCACAATGGGGAGAAACTCTTAAGATAAATATTTGGTATACATAACTCATCATCCTAAGCTTAGGATAGGAAAAAAGAACACGAATGAGGTGATATTTGCTACAAAAGGACTGGAAATCAGGTAATTGCTAAGATGCATTCGTTCCTACCACCTGGGGAAAGGCTTGGGTCCACCCTAAGGCTTGTTGGTGGAGAAACTGGGCAATGTAAAAGCCCTCTGATGTTTCTCAGAACACAAAGTTGGGGTACTAATCCCGTGAGCTCCTGGGATTTCCAGATTGGTTTGTGAGTGATAGTTAACCATTTTAGCCAAAAGGACTGGAATGAGGGAGTGAGGGGCGCCGTTGGGGGGAGACATTGAGATCCTTCTCTTTCTCGAGGGTAACTAGATTCACCTCTCAAGTGCAGTCAAATGACATGGGGGTGAGGTTCTTAGGGGCTGAAAAATTGAACAAGGTGTGTGAGCAGGTGGCTTGTTCCTTGGTTTCCCAAGAGCAGGGGCGATGCAGATTCTACACCAGGGGTTTATATATGGGATGGGAGGAACTGTACATCTGGCATCAGATGCTGAATATAAACCTTTTATATCACTAGAGTTTGTTACATGTTGGGACATGCTTCGGCCAGGAAGGAGATGCTCCTTGACTTTTCCACCTATGGTCCGCAAGGGAACTCTTTGGGAAATCCACGCATGGTCAAAGTGGTCACTTTACCCCAGAAATTCAAGTTTACAGAATTGGCAATGCAGGTGGCAAGTGTGCAAACACCAACAATGCTCAAGAATGACTTCTGAATGCATCTCGTATGTGGTGTTCTCTTAAAATCAAAATAGATATGGAGCAGGAAGAATCCTGCTCATGAGATGTTTTGGAGGATAAATCTTCACAGCAGGTCCTCAAACTCATGATGCTGACCCATTGTCTTCTGTGAAAAATCCGTACCTGCCTCCCTGTGTTTATGGATGAGAGCCAGTGAAAGGGTCAAACACTGAAGGGGTAGAAGAGAATGGCTCAAACTTTTGACCATAGTCCTCTCTTAAATGGAGAGAGGAAAAAGTACTACTAAGAGAGTTTCTAAATTTGTGGGCTTATGAAAACATGTGGTCTACTCTCTTTCTGCCGGCCAAATTAGCAAGTGTTCTCATCAGAGGCATGGGTGGTCAGCAGCAAAAGAGTGTCACTGGCCTGAAGAATTCTAGGAGCTGAACAGGGCTCTGTGATGACACCTTTCCATCCAAACTTGTCTTTGCCCATGTCTGGTCTCTTAGGCATTGGGCCTGGGGCTTGTATTAATTTGCAAGGCTGTTCTAGAACTGTCAAGAAGAACCCACAGATGGATGGTTTTGATACAGGGGAGAGGGGAGTATGTAATACAGAGATAGAAGAGGGACATAATACTGCATGGCATGGGATTGGCACTTAATTTCAAAAAACAACAGTGATCAACAGCTTTTTAGCTCAGCTGACTGCAGACAAACACGACACGCACTGGACTACAGCATTTGTTCACTGGGGCACAGAAGAGTTTTCTCAGCCGGGTCCTCGTCTTCCAAACCATCCTTCACATTCTCCCACCTGGGTCCTGGGTTACTGGATAAAGGGCATCCGCTCCTTGTTCTCGCTGTCTCCCTCATGGTCCTCCTCCTCTTCCCCTGCTTCACTGGTCTCTGTGCTGTCATTGGCCATCTGTAATTCAAAAGAGGATGTTACTGAGAGCTATGCAACCCAGACCCGTCATCTCTGAGCATCTGACAGAGTCCCATGGGAGGACTTGGGGGCTAGGGCTAGGATTGCTTGTTTCCCTGGAAGGCAGTACAGGATTAGCTGTCATACGTTGGGGACCCCAAGAGATGGTGCTGAGATAAGGATTTGAATGCCAGTATCTGGAATTGGGAGGTGATCCCACGAAGCACTAGCAGGTGAGCGAAGACATGAGACTGAAAAGGGGAAGGATCCAATGCAGGAGATGTTAGTAAGTCAGCTCCTGTGTGGGTAGTGGGACTCAGTCCTGCTGGGGACCGCTGAGAGACCCTGGGGGGCACATCTTAGAGCTGCCCCTTCTGAGGGAGGAGGAAACCACTTTATGGCTGAGGACTGCTCTCAGGGGAGGTGAGTTATCTCCCTGGACCCCATGCAGGTTCTGTGCAAAACTCAAGCATGCTCTGGTGACGAGAGTTAGCTGTCAGGCAGAGAGGGGCAGGTGCCCACAAGAGGAAGCCCCTGGAGTGCAGGGGACCCAAGCGCCAAGGGGAGACGGGAGGGGTATTGACAGCGTCAGCTGCACAGACCACCAGAGTTGAAGTCTTGATGCTGTCACTTAGGAAGAACAGATACAACAACCAGAACAAAGGTGTATTGATCTGCTTTTTGGTCTCTGTTCCCCCATTGGAATATAGTTTCTGGGAAGACAGGGATTTTGCTTGGTTCCTTTTCTTTTGTGAACCACTGGTACCTGGCATAGTTATGAATACCCCTCGGGGCCTTCATTTCCTCCATCATGACAGTGGCGATAAATCTACTTGCCTTATAAAGTTGTTACAAGAACCAGGTGAAAGAAGATGGAGCAATGTATCTGAAGAGTCTAGCAAACGGCTGAGCACATGAGAGAGGCTCAGAACAAATGTCCATTAGCATCGCCCTATGTGAGCTGTGTGTGTCTCAGATTTCTTTTCTGTTCTTAGCTCCTGATCTAGGTTGGACCCCAGATCTCCCAAACTAGAGTTCCTGGCTGCGTAACAGCCTATTCTGACAAATAGGAGTTTGGCCCCTGAATCTCAGCCCACCCCATGTTGTCTCACCTGAAGCTGGGTTTCCCCCCTTGGCCATGGCATGTGCAGTGCCTTCTCCCCGGAATATCATTCCTCCACCCCCTCTGCCCAGTTCATCCCTACATTTCCTTTGGGGCTTATCCTACTTCCTCAAGGAAGCCTTGGCAGAATTCCCTAACTGGAACAATCTCCATATTACGAGCTTTCATGGCCCAAATACCTCTTCTTTGTAGCACTGATCAAGAGTTGCAATGTCCCATTTATATGAATGGCTCATTGACCAATGTCCATCTGCCCCTGCCGAACCATAGATACCACAGGGGAGGACCAGGTCTCTGCAGTTTTCTTCCCTACAACTAGGTATGTATGCAACAAGCGCTTTAGGATAATGAAGAACTAACCAACTAAGCTGTCCCTTAGTAGTGTATATTATAATCCATAGTCATCCCCAATATGCCAGTTGGCTCACAGACACTGGTTCTTTTAATCTTCTCTACGACTCTATGAAGTCGTAGCAATAGTAGTAATTATTGTTAGTTCCGTTCTGCAGCAGTGGAAAGGGAGACCCTGAGGTGATGTGACCACAGAAGCCGTAAGGGCAGCAGAGGTCAGTTGCTTTCAGGAAAGGCCACCCCTGTTCTCTGGGGCACTGGTCTGATGGCCAGGACTAGGGCAGGGCTGCCCTCTGGTACTGTGGGGTTTGGAGGCAGCAGTTCTGCCTCTGCTCTGACCTCATGACACATCATAGGATGAGTTCTGACTTTTGCTTTGGTCCAGCCTCATCAAGAGGAGGCTCTGCGCAGGAGAGACTCCACTCTTAGTGCTTCCCAGGAAATTCACTTCTGGAGCTGCCAATAGCAATCGACTTCCCCTGCCTGGGTGCTGCCAATATGCCTTACAGCCCAGACTATTCTAGAGGAGCAGTGTGACTCCTGCAGCATGCTAGCTGGGCAGATTCAGGGCTGAGTGAGGGCTGAGAGTGGTCATGGCTGGGTGTGGTGGCTCACGCCTGTAACCCTAGCACTTTGGGAGGCCGAGGCGGGCAGATCATCTGAGGTCAGGATTTCAAGACCAACCTGGCCAACATGGTGAAACCCAGTCTCTACTAAAAATACAAAAATTAGCCGGGCATGGTGTGGTGTGCACCTGTAATCCCAGCTACTCTGGAACCTGCAGCATGAGAATCACTTGAACCCGGGAGGCAAAGGTTGCAGTGAGCCGAGATCACACCACTGCACTCCAGCCTGGGTGACAGAATGAGGCTCCGTCTTAAAAAAAAAAAAAAAAAAAAAACTGGTCATTCCACTAGGAGAAAGCACCTCGCAGGCGCCTCCGTCCCCCTCCTCCAACACCCGCCGAGTGGACAGCGACCCATCCTGCGGAGCCTGGAGCTTGAGTTGTTTCCTCTTCCGTCAGGTGCTAGCCCTAAAATGACCTCACTGGATCCCTCCTGCGTCTCCATGTCTTCTGTTTAACCTGACGACATGCTCCCTTTCCTTCAAGTCTGCTTTTCCGTCTAGATAGGCCGTTGGCCTCTTTTCCACCACGTGGTTGCTCCGAATACCCACTCTCTACTGTCTAGTTGTTTCTTTAGGTCTCAGGGATAAAAGCCTTCAAGAGGGCCCGGTACAGTGTCTCATGCCTGTAATCCCAGCTCTTTGGGAGGCCAAGGCAGGTGCGTCACCTGGGGTCAGGAGTCCGAGACCAGCCTGGTCAACATGGTGAAACCCTGCCTCTAGGCCGGGCGCGGTGGCTCAAGCCTGTAATCCCGGCACTTTGGGAGGCCGAGACGGGCGGATCACGAGGTCAGGAGATCGAGACCATCCTGGCTAACACGGTGAAACCCCGTCTCTACTAAAAAATACAAAAAACTAGCCGGGCGAGGTGGCGGGCGCCTGTAGTCCCAGCTACTCCGGAGGCTGAGGCAGGAGAATGGTGTAAACCCAGGGGGGCGGAGCTTGCAGTGAGCCGGCCACTGCACTCCAGCCTGGGCGTCAGAGCCGAGACTCTGTCTCAAAAAAAAAAGAAACCCTGCCTCTACTAAAAATAATAAAAAAAAATTAGCTGAGTGTGGTGGCATGTGCCTGTAATTCCAGCTACTCCTGTAATTCCAGCTACTCGGGAGGCTGAGGTGGGAGGATCACTTGAACCCGGGAGGCGGAGGTTGCAGTGAGCTGTGATCGTGCCATTGCACTCCAGCCTGGGCCACAGAGGGACTCCGTCTCCAAAAAAGATGACCTGAAACTTAGTACATGCCAGACAATACTTTATGAATGCTATTCTGAGAACTTATCGATCTCCAATTTACAGACAGGGGATCAAAGCTGACTAGTCAAGTAACTTGCCCACGTCATAAACACAGGCTCGGGGTTTTGAATCCGTGCAGTCGGGTGGTCTGTGCACTGACCACACCACTACATAGGCCCTCCTCGAGGGGCCCTGGGGAGAACTGGTGGTATCCCTGGGATATAAGGGTTTCGTCCCAGTAAAAGAAAAAAAAAGAAATCACAGCTGGGTGTGGTAGCTCACACCTATAATCCCAGCACTTTGGGAGGCCGAGATAGGTAGATTGCTTGAACTCAGGAGCTCGAGACCAGCCTAGGCAACATGGTGAGACCCTGTCTCTAAAAATAATGATAATATTTTTAATTATATTTTTATTTATATTTTAATTATATTCATTTTATTTTCTATTATTATTATTTTTTGAGATGAAGTCTCGCTCTAGTACCTCAGGCTGGAGTGCAATGGCGCAATCATGACTCACTGCAATCTCTGCCTCCTGGGTTGAAGCAATTCTCCTGCCTCAGCCTCCCCAGTAGCTGGGATTATAGGTGCCTGCCACGACACCCACCTAATTTTTGTACTTTTAGTAGAGATGAGGTTTCACCATCTTGGCCAGGCTGGTCTCGAACTCCTGACCTCAGATGATCCACCCACCTTGGCCTCCCAAAGTGCTGGGATTACAGGCGTGAGCCACCGCGCCCGGCCAATAATTATTATAATTAGCCGGGCATGGCAGTGCTGTCCTCTATAGTCTCAGCTGCTCAAGAGGCTGAGGTGGGAGGATCCCTTGAGTTCAGGAGGTGGGGGCTGCAGTGAGTTGAGACAGTGCTACTGCACTCCAGCCTAGGTGACAGAGTGAAACTCTCTCTCTCCCTCTGAAAGAAAAAAAATCAGTGGAACCATCAGGGAGCATCTCGGAAGCAGCTGGCATCATTCTGTTAGGAACATGAATGTGAAATTATTGAAATTTTCCAGGAGTTTCCCCCAAGAGCTAGCAGCTGTAATAGACAGGTCTGTTGTTGCTATGCTTTCCTGCCTATGCCTTCAGATTGCTTTTGATAGGCTCTCACTGAAGCGCTGGCCTTGCCTTTTCAGCATCATCTCAGTTTGTCATGAATCCCTCATGTGTGAAATCATTTGATTACCCCTGGTCTCCTCCACTAGCCCACAAGCTACCTGTACTTCCTTCTACCCCACCTGTGTGTGCACCTGATTGAGCTGTGGTGCTATCTCACGTGGAGCTGAACAGACTCCTCTGCTTTTCACTCACCAGTGGAGTTGGGGTCTTTTCTACATCCAGAATTAACTTGCCAATGTTCCCTCGGTCGTGAATCCGCTGCATGGCCTCCTTCACCTGCCAGACAAAGTGAGAAACAGAGGTGCTGGTTAGGTGAGGTGTTGCCGTTATAAAGAGGGCCTGGAAAACGCAAACTGTCCGAGACCAGCCTGGTCGACATGGTGAAACCCTGTGACCAACAGAGGGCGCTGCGGCTCAAGCTTAGTGGCTAAGAAGGCGATGTTGGACGTTGCGGGTGCAACTTCATTCTGGTTGTGCCATTCACACACACCGATCTCGTGCAAACATCCTCTGGGTCGAAAAAATGAGGGTGACAGCTCTTGAAATAAGTAGACGAACATTTCTTAAAAGGGTGGGGGGAAGGTTGTCTGGAATTCTCAGTGACATGCCGCAGGGTGGCAGGGTGCTTTAGTCAAATTACATTTTGACCAATAAAGATACTTTCTGAAGGTCATTTCATTTGTGCCCTGCTTGCTTCAGTGTTATTTAACTGTGACTCACAGTTGGGCTAAATTGACCCATTAGTCAAGGCTGAACTGCGCTCAGGAAAATTCTCACGATTCTGGTTATTGGGAGGAAACGTTGTCTCTAAGTGGAGTTGCCCCTCAACATTATAGTATTCTCCCCAGAAAAGAGGGCCTCCTGTTTCTTTTCAAATGTTGGGGGCTTGCCAGGCCCACAGGTGTCTCCTGGGACCCTCTGAAACAGCAAGGTTTTGGCAGAACCCAATTTGCATTTTGAGCATCTCATTCTGTTGTCACGTAGAATTCCAACTGTTGAGGGTGGGGTCGGGGAGGAAAGCATGAGAGTTAAATGAAGTCCAGAAAGGGCACCATGGAGCTTGGTGCTTGGTACAGGCCCGTGCTCCACATCTCAGCGAAATCTGCATGGAAATGCACATCTCTTGATTAAGAAAAAAATTTGTTTTAAATAGATCTAGCCTAAATATTTTTCCTGAAGTTTCAAACATTTAAAATTTGTGTTCATTCAGTCCAAAAATATTCATTAAATGTTGCTTGTAGCCTAGATGCTATGGTTCAACAAAAAGTAAGATACAGTGCCTGCCTCTGAGGAACTCACCCTGTGGCTGATTGATAGAGCAGTGTTTGCTTGTATGAAAACCGAAGCCTTCTACACATTTGGATAACAACTTGACACAGCTATTAAAATGTTTGTATTCTAGGCCGGGCGCGGTGGCTCAAGCCTGTAATCCCAGCACTTTGGGAGGCCGAGACGGGCGGATCACGAGGTCAGGAGATCAAGACCATCCTGGCTAACACGGTGAAACCCCGTCTCTACTAAAAATACAAAAACTAGCCGGGCGAAAGCCGGGCGAGGTGGCGGGCGCCTGTAGTCCCAGCTACTCCGGAGGCTGAGGCAGGAGAATGGCGTAAACCCGGGAGGCGGAGCTTGAAGTGAGCTGAGATCAGGCCACTGTCTGGGCGACAGAGCGAGACTCCGCCTCAAAAAAAAAAAAAAAAAAGTTTGTATTCTAATTGCTTTTCTGGAAATTTATCCTAAAGACATAATTTAAATTATGGGGAAAAAAACTTACTACACAAAAGATACTCAATTACAGTATTGCTTTTTTTGGCAAAACATTGAAGCAACTTGTATGTCCCAGAGTTAAGGGGATGGTTAAGTAAACAATGACTCACTCACATCTATCCACTGAAAGGAAATGATACGTGACTGTTAAAGAATATAAAGATATATGCAGTTAATTACAAAGACTGCACAGCAGAATTAAATGTTGTAATATTGCTAAATGAGAACTGACATGCATATTTAAAATATTTTAATCTCTGTCTCCATAAAAACACACATACACTAAAATAACTAGAAAGAGCTATGGATATATGATAAAACATGTAGAAGAAATGGATACCTTTTAACTTTAGTGTCTGTCTGGTAACATATCATCAAATCAGTATTTAATATAAATGCATTTTAAAATGCAGTCTTTGAACAACCTGGCAGTGATCAGAATCAACCCATTTTTGGGGGGACAAGGTCTCGCTCTGTTGCCTTGGCCGGAGTGAAGCAGTACAATAACAGATCACTGCAGGTTTGACCTCCTGGTCTCAAGCCATCCTCCCACCTTAGCCTCCCAAGTAGCTAGGATTATTACAGGCAAGCGTCACCACATGTTCAGCTAATGTTTTGCCTTTTTTTTTTTTTTTTTTAGTAGAGATATGGTTTATGCCATGTTGCCAGGCTGCTCATGAACTCTTGGCTTCAAGTGGTCCTTCCGCCATTGGCAGGCATGAGCCACTGTGCTCGGCTCTGATCTCTGACTGTCTTATGATTGTTAAATTTCTTGGCCCTAATACACAATCCAGTAGATTACTTTTATTTTATTCTACTGGCCCTAATACACAATCCAGTAGATTCCTTTTATTTCTGCAGTGAGCTCTGCTTTTCAAAGGGTTTTCACATTTGTTCATAATAGCTACTACCCACCGGGAATCTTCATGGATTATAGCAGACACCTTCTAAAGCGATTGTCAGGAATCCCCACTGCCTGGTACTCGTCCCCTCCCCGTGAATGTAGGCTGGACCTAGTGACTTGCTTCTAAGCACAGAATAGAGCAAAAGTGATGATATATCACTTCCAAAATTAGGTAGTAAAGGACCGTGACTTCCATTTTGCAGTCCCTCTTTCTCTAACTCTTGACGCATCCTTGTTCTGATGACTTGAGCTGCCATGTTGTGACCTGCCCTGTGGAGAGGTGCACATGGCAAGAAATTGAGGGCAGATCCCAGCCAACAGTCAGTGAGGAGCAGATACCCTCAGTCCAAATGCCGGTGAGGAACTGAATCCTGCCAACAGCCACAGAGACCTTGGAAGCAGACCCTTCCCCAGTTGAGACCACAGCCCCAGCTGACACCTTTGTCAGAGGCATTTGAACCAGAGCAACTCCGTCCTGAGTGACGGGTAGGAAAATGAGGCTGGGACTTGCTGACCGCATCCCCAGAGAGTTAGATATTCCTGGCCTCTAGATGCTCATGGTTTAAGGGAACAGATTGATCATGTTTACTAAATAGACCCAGACTTGGGAGTGTCCTGATAACGATATCTTCATATCTTGAGAACAGAAGCATTAGTAATTTTACTTTAAAAATAATATCAGGCCGGGCACAGTGGCTCACACTTGTAATCCCAGCACTTTGGGAGGCCAAGGCGGGCCGATCACTTGAGGTCAGGAGATTGAGACCAGCCTGGCCAACATGGGGAAACCCCATCTCTACTAAAAATACAAAAATTAGCTGGGTGTGGTGGTGGGTGCCTGTAATCCCAGCTACTTGAGGGGCTATGGCAGGAGAATTGCTTGAACCCGGGAGGTGGAGGTTGCAGTGAGCTGAAATCGTACCACTGTGCTGCAGCCTGGGCAACACAGCAAGACTATCTAAAAAAAAAAAAGAAAAAAGAAAAAAAAATTGATTCTTGCAAAACACAGTAATTAAGAAAATTAATCCTTTATCACAAACCCTTGTAGGAGAGCACATGTCCCCCATGTCAGGCCTCTGAGCCCAAGCCAAGCCATTGCATCCCCTGTGACTTGCACGTATACGCGCAGATGGCCTGAAGTAACTGAAGAATCACAAAAGAAGTGCAAATGCCCTGCCTCGCCTTAACCGATGACATTCCACCACAAGAGAAGTGAAAATGGCCGGTCCTTTCCTTAAGCGATGCTATTATCTTGTGAAATTCCTTTTCCTGGCTCAAAAAGCTCCTCCACTGAGCATCTTGTGACCTCCACTCCTGCCCACCAGAGAACAACCTCCCTTTGACTATAATTTTCCTTTACCTACCCAAACCCTATAAAACGGCCCCACACTTATCTCCCTTTGCTGACTCTCTTTTTGGACTCAGCCCGCCTGCAGCCAGGTGAAATAAACGGCCATGTTGCTCACACAAAGCCTGTTTGGTGGTCTCTTCACGCGGACGCGAATGACACCCCATGCTCTTTTTTTTTTTTTTTTTTGAGATGGAGTGTCACTCTGTTGCCCAGGCTGGAGTACACTGCCACGAACTCGGCTCACTTCAAGCTTCGCCTCCTGGGTTCACGCCATTCTTCCTCCTCAACCTCCAGAGTAGCTGGGACTACAGGCGCCCGCCACTATGCCCGACTAATTTTTTGTATTTTTAGTAGAGATGGGTTTTCACTGTGTTAGCCAGGATGGTCTCGATCTCCTGACCTTGTGATCCACCCGCCTCGACCTCCCAAAGTGCTGGGATCACAGGCGTGAGCCACCATGCTCGGCCCATGCTCTTTTTTATCGTATATTTAAACAAGCATTATACCCAGAGTAAACATGTTGTTCCTCTTACTTTCTGGAACGCCCTACTCTGTGGCATAGCTATCGTTTCACCACTTGACTTTCTTAAACTTGTTTTTGCTTTGCACTGTGAATTCGCCCTAAATTCTTTCCTGTGGGAGACCCAAGGCCCTGTCTTGGGATCTGGACCCCTTTCCTGATTACAGCCTTGTAAGAGTCAAAGGACCAACTAAGCTGTGCCCAGATTCCCCACTCACAGAAACTGGGAGATCGTAAGTGCCTCTAAGTTTGTTGGGGGGGTGGCGGGGTGGGGAGATTAAATGCAATAATAGGTAATATATTCTTATCTTACGTACATAGTTCTTACCTTTCAACACATATCCCCGTTTTGCAGATATGTGCCCTGATGCTCAAAAATAGAAGCAATTTATCCAAAGATTATATAGTTAATTGTGACAGAATTGTGGTTGACACTTAGGGCTGCCAGACTTCAAAGCTCTTTCCCAGTTCTGCCCAGTCTGTACTGCTTCATTTGACTCTCAAAGGCAGAGGAACGAGGTAGGTAATGTCTCACGTCATGGCTTCCCAGCATTCAGTTATTTTTCACTCTGGCAAGTTATTAGCATCTGAAAACTCCTTGGAGACTAGGAACAACTTTTAAGCTGCCTCTCCAATAAGACAGAGCCCAGAGACACTGAAAAGCTGTTTTCTCACCAGTTAAAGCTTATTGTGATGCCAGGAGAAAAAGCTCCCTGCAGGGCTGCCTCTATTCTGCATGCTTTTTGGATATTTCTTCCGAAATGAACTGACTCCTTGAAGTCCCTTATGGAAAGGATGGATAAAGGATTAGCAGTATTTCCAAGAGGCCATTTCAGTAGCCTGACCCCCTAGTCACGCTGTTTGCATTTCTATCCTCTTTGCTCTTGGAGATGGAAAAGACCCTTTCTGATGACAATGTTGAAGGAAAGAAATGATACTGTTCCTGATTAATTCTTTCTTAGGTCACCGTATGAGGCTCTTTGCATAAGTTCCTTCCTTTTATCCACACACACCAAGCCTCT
Organism: Piliocolobus tephrosceles; assembly: GCF_002776525.5. Lineage (NCBI taxonomy): Eukaryota > Metazoa > Chordata > Mammalia > Primates > Cercopithecidae > Piliocolobus > Piliocolobus tephrosceles. The sequence goes on along the minus strand of NC_045450.1, from coordinate 62,683,681 downwards.
TAGAAGTGTCTGCATCAGTTTCACAGAGGAGAAACCGGATGATAAGCTGAGTTAAGCACCACAGTTTCACAGATGCAACACCCAATGATTACAAAATCCAAGGTTCTTGCCTCTGGTGCCCATCTGAAAGGTGGCGAGAACCATGGGGGATTTGAGAGGGCAGCTTCCCCTTCCTCTGTTGTCAACACCCCACACTGCTCTCAAGTAACACCTTGGCAAAGCAAAGACTGCACAAAAGAGACATTACTCCCAAATTACCATTTGTAAGTGGAAGTACCCTGGCGTGGGTGACCGTGCCCAGAAGATAGTGATGAGCTCCAGAAAGCTCAGTAGCACATGGGAGACTTGTCTTCTCCGTTGGGACTGTCAGAGGTGTTTTTTTTTCCTAAAGTACTCTTCTGTTTAAAAGCCTTCTCCACTATATTCAAGAGAACCGTCTAGTAGACCTGCATTGCCTAATACTATAGCCACTAGTCTATGTGGCAAGTGAGCATTTGAAATTTGGCTAGTAAAAATCGCCGTGTGCTGTCAGTGTAAAATTCACAGACTTAATCATCATAAAAAATCCAAACTATCTTAGTAAGAATTGTTGACATTTATTACATGTTGAAATAACAATTACTAAAATTAGTTTTTATAGTTTTGAAAATATGGCTAGAAACTAGAAAATTTAACACTTTGCGTGTGGCTCACATAATTCTGCTGAACACCTTTGGACTACATGTTTCTGGAGCTGGTAACTTGCCTTTTCTGGCTTTATTGCTTTTCTTCACCTCTTAACGCGCCCTCATGTCCACCACTTACAATGCATCTGAAGTTCACTGGGCTCTCTGCACTGTGTCTCTCTATATCCTGGGTCCCTTCCTGGAGTGCCCTGGTCCCTGAGCTACCTTGGATTTCTCTTGCAGCTGTTGACTTGGATGTGAGCTCTTCTAAGCATTTGCCCTCCACCCCCAACCTCACAGTCTTGCCCAAGCACTTCTCCCTTCACACGTAGCTGGCTGATAATGTCAACCCTACCCCAGCCTTGTAAGTTACACATCTGCCTCTCCTCTCCATTGCAAATCAACAGAACAGTGCCATCTAAAATATAAAGTGAACCACAAATGTGGCTAAAATTTTTCTAATTAACCAAGTCAAGAAATGTAAAACGAAACTGGTGAAATTAATTTTAAGATATTTAAGCAAATATATCCAACATGTTATTTCAATATATACTCAATATGATGAAGTAATAATTTACACTTTTTTGCGGGGGGGGACTGTTTGGAATCTAGGGTGTATTTTCTACTGAGAGTAAATCTCAATTCACATGAACCACACTTGAAGTCCTCATTGGCCTCCCATGGCTCACAGCTACCATATTGGGGATTTCAGCTGTATATGGGCAGGACAGTGGTGTCTACCTCAGAGTCCATAGAGCAAAAGGACATCTGTCACACAATAGCTTCCAGGATGAATGAATGAATGAAAAAGTGGATATGTGGAGAATGTGAGATGCCATGTGGCTGAGCCTCACTTAGAGGTCTTTGGCCTGTCCCACAACCTAGAACCCCTGGCCCAGGCAGCTTTCTCTTGGTGGCCTGCTCAGTGCAGCCTGGGTGGCCCAGCAGAGTCTGTTCATAATCAGGACCATGGTCCCACACCCAGTCTGGGACACCACTGCCAGCGGCGTGGCTGGCCAGATCTGGTCTCAGCAGCTGGATTTTCCAGGGCCGCGATTCTGGATTTACTCAGGCCATGTCCAACAGAGCTGGAGGGAGGAAATCTGAGTTATGTCATTCAAGCACCTCAGGATGCCAACATTCTAAGCTCAGAGGACGTCTGGACTTTCTCTGACACTTCTGGTGTCTGGGAGGCCACTTTGACAGCATCCCAAGTAGATGGTGGCAGGAGGCAGTGGAAACATTCCAGGACTGAATCCTGGCTTTGTTTTGAGTTGGTCATATCATTCCAACAAGTGGCTTCCTCTCTCTGTGTCTCATCTTTCTTATGTGAATGATAATAGCTATACTACCCATTCATTCATTCATTCATTCATTCAACAGAACCAAAGTCCTGGGCCAGGAACTGGGTGAAACAGATGTTCTCCGTCTGTCCTGGGGGAATCATACTTTCCCTTATTAAATAGGCTTATCATAATCATTAAAAAAAAAGTACTACAGCTGGGTGGGGTGGCTCACCCAGCACTTTGGGAGGTCCTGGCGGGCGGATCACCTGAGGTTGGGAGTTCAACACCAGTCTGACCAACGTGGAGAAACCATGTCTCTACTAAAAATACAAAATTAGCCAGGCGTGGTGGTGCACGCCTGTAATCCCAACTACTGAGGAGGCTGAGGGAGGAGAATCACTTGAACCGGGGAGACGGAGGTTGCGGTGAGCTGAGATTACGTCATTGCACTCTAGCCTGGGCAAAAAGGGCGAAACTCCATCTCAAAAAAAAAAAAAAAAAAAAAAGTGCTACAAAGGAAGTGAGCAGTGTTCCACAATGGAGAATAGATGGTGAGGGGTGGAGGGAGAGTGACCCACTTAAACAAGATCCCTGGGGAAAGGCAGACAGAATGACCTCACACTCCCAAGCCATCCATTCCCTAATCTCCAGAACCTGAGGATATGTTTGTTACCTGACATGGCAAAAGGACTTTGTAGAAGTGATTAAGCTAAAAATCTGAGATGGGGGATTATCCTGGATTATCTGGGGGCCCCATGGAACCACAGTGATTCTTGCAGGAGGGAGGCAGGAGGGTTTGGGTCAGAGAGCCGGTGGTGGGACAAGAGAAGCAGAGTTTGGAGTGATGCCCTTGCCGGAGGGACCGTGAGGCAAGAAAAACACAGGTGACCTCTAGAAGCTAAAGAAGGGAAGGAAATAAATTCTGCCTTAGAGCCTCCACGAGGAATGAAGCCCAGCCCTGCGGACACCTTGATTTTTGGGCTTTCAGAACTGTAAGATAATACTTTTATGTCATTTAAGCCACTATATTTGTGGTCATTTGTGACAGCAGCTTACAGGACACTAATATAGGTGGGTTTAACAAGGTGACGGGTGAGATCTGAAAAGCAGGAAAGAGTGAGCCATGGAAAGAGCTGAGCAATAGGGATTCAGGGAGGGGAGCAGCATGTGCTTTGGCTCCAGGTGGATCTGAATCCCACGTGGGATTCCCTAAGAGGAGGTCAGAGTGGTGGAGAAAAATACAAGGGCGGGTGGAGAGGAAGGCAGTGGCCAGATCCTGGGTGTCATGCGCGTCCGCGTGAAAAGACCACCAAACAGGCTTTGTGTGAGCAACATGGCTGTTTATTTCACCTGGGTGCAGGCGCGCTAAGTCCAAAAAGAGAGTCAGTGAAGGGAGATAAGGGTTGGGGCCGTTTTATAGGATTTGGGTAGGTAAAGGAAAATTACAGTCAAAGGGGGGTTGTTCTCTGGCAGGCAGGAGTGGGGGTCACAAGGTGCTCTGTGGGGGAGCTTTTTGAGCCAGGATGAACCAGGAAAAGGAATTTCACAAGATATCATCGCTTAAGGCAAGGACAGGCCATTTTCACTTCTTTTGGGATGTCAACGGTTAAGGCGAGGCAGGGCATTTGCACTTCATTTGTCATTCTTCAGTTACTTCAGGCCATCTGGGCGTATACGTGCAAGTTACAGGGGATGCGATGGCTTGGCTTGGGCTCAGAGGCCTGACACTGGGGTCTGGAAGCAAAGAGCGTGGCAGATCTTGAAGTCCCTAACCAGTCACTATTTGCACCACTGAAGGCCCTTTTGTAAGACTTCTGGTTTTGCTCTGACGGCCTTCACATATTGCAAAGACTTCCTCTTTGCTAGTTGAGAGAGCTCGACTCTGATTGCTTCAAATCATTTCTGTGCTGGGAAGTGTCACAGAGAAGTGAATATCACTTTCCCATGGCTTCCCCAATATTCCCCTATTTGCCAAATGCATATGCCTTTCCTGTGAGGACACCAGCCTGTACTGTGGAGCAATGGGAGTCCAGGCTCCTGCATTCTCTGACAGTGTGACTTCGGGCAGTTTCCCCAGCCTCTCTGTGACACTGGGTTTTTCCCCCTTTATTTCCTACAAAGTGAAAGTAAGGTTTTATATCAGTTTCCTATTATTACTGTAACAGATGACCACTAACAGTGACTTTAAGCACAAATTTATTATCTTACTGTTCTGGAGGTCAAATTTTGAAATGGGTTTTACAAGGGTTAGCATCAAGGCTCTGGCAGGGCTGCATTCCTTCCCGCATTTGTTTCCAGGGAAGAATTCATTTCTTTGACTTTCCCATCTTTAGAAGAAGCACTTGCATTTCTTTGCTTGCAGGTCCCTCCCACCATCTTCAAAGCCAGCACAGTAGACCTTCAAATCTCTCTGACTCTCACTCTCCTCCTGCCTCCCTCTTTGAAAGACCCAGGAGGATCTCCCCAACACCTAATCCTTAACTTAATCTCGTCTGCAAAGTCCGTTTTCCCATGTGAGGTACCAGATTTTCAGGTTCTGGGGATGAGGATGTGGGCATGTTTGCTTGGTAGTATTCTGCCTGGCCCAGGTTCTCACCCACCTAATAAAAATGCCGTGAAGGTCCACGGTCGAGGGCCGATGTCTGTTAACTGTCTGACACTGTTACTGGCTCCACTAGAAGCTGCTTTAGGAGAAAACTTGGGGATCTAGCGCCCTCTACTGGATTTCTGAAAGCCATCTATGTCCTCCTCACCCAGAACCCTAAGATTGTTTCTTTCTTGTTTTGTGTTTGAGGCAGGATCATTATCTGTTGTCCAGGCTGGAGTGCAGTGGCATGATCACAACCCACTGCAGCCTCTGCCTCCCAGGCTTAAGCAATCCTCCTGTCTCAGCCTCCCAAGTAGCTGAGACTACAGGCATGAGCCACCATGCCTAGCTATTTTTTCTTTTTCTGTTTTTCTTTTCTTTCTTTTTTTTTTTTTTAAGTAGAGACAAGGTCTTGCTATGTTGACCAGGCTGGTCTTGAACTTCTGGATTGAAGCCATCCTCCTGCCTTGGCCTTGTGGCCTATTTCTTTATTTATAGGATGGTCCTGCCTACAGTATACTCAAGGCCACCTAATAAAAGGTAGACTCCAACTGGGTTCTTTCTGACTCCCAAGTCCAGAGGAGAGGTTCTACTCTGAGACCTGGGCCCTACTTAGAGGGGCCTACCCTGGCCTTCCTCTGTCTGCACCCCTACCTATGCCTGCACATCTACCTATAGCTCCCTTTGGTTGGAGCCAAAGAGACAGCCATGCTAAAGCAAACTGTCTCCCCCAATGCATACACTTCTAGACCATGCTTTGAGTTCCTGGCCTTGCAGAATTCTATTCTCAAATGGCCCCAAGACCACATGGGGACTTTTTCCCACTATGTGGGCCGGACCCCTTCTGGTGGTGTGGGTAGGACTCCGGGGTGGAGACAGAAGGGGGCTGACCACGGGCTGGGATCCTCCATTTGCACTCTTGCCCAGGGCCCTGCAGATGTGAGGGGTGGGTTTGGCTACAGGACACACTGATTACATGGCATGACTGGCAGGTTCTGGAAATGAGGATGTGGGTATGACATGGAGACTGAGGAGAGAAAGAATTAGAGATGACTCACAGTTGACCAGAAGGACTATGATGCTCTAGACACTAGTTAGAATGGGGCACCCAATGAGGGATGTGTCACAATGGAATGATGACAATGACAAAAATGATGACAATATTCACATCTGTATAGCATTTCCATCTTTGCTGAGCTTCGTTTTGGAACAATAAACCTTAGGTTCCGAGATGCTAAGTGTTTCACCTAAGGTCACACAGCTGACAGTGCAGGAGCTGGGAGTAAGGTCAGAGGAGAGGGGGCCAAGCCCAGGCTTTCCCATTAGACCTGGTTTCCTCTCCAAGGAGAAGCGGCTGCATTCATGTCTAGTGTTGTGTTTGAGATCCTGGCTGGGCAGCCAGGGGAAAATGGCAGGAAATGCCTGGATGTTGTGAGTCACAGACTGATCAGTCCCCAATAAGAAGAGGGCCATGGAAACCTTGGAGAACAATGGTTTCTTCTCCCACCTCCATCTCTAAAAGGTAGATCAGAGACTGGAACAGGGCCAAGGATCTGGGAGCCAGGAATAGGGCAAGGTGAGGGAACAAGAAGGTGAATAGATCCAAGGGAGGAAGGAGAAAAACTGGCATGAGGCCCTTGAATCCGGGTCATGGTAATTTAGAGAGGACTCACTCGGCAAAGCAGAGTGGGCAGGAGCTAGATCACAGTGCACCGAGGAGAACCCCCCTTGGTGACAGCCTGGAACTCCTGTCTCCAACTTTTTTGCTTCTCTGTGAATAGACGTGCAGCCAACAAAGACTCTTGTTCCTCAAGTCCATCCTTTTTGAAAACTGCCCCAGCTGTTTCCCTCAAGGTTAAAGACAGACAGTAGCACAGAGGCTGCAGCCTCCTGATAGATGCTCTCAGAAAAATTTATTTAAAAATATTTCACTGTAGCTAGACTCATTAATGGAGAATTCCTGATTTGTTTATTTAACCCCAGTGGATTGCAACCCACTGGAGCTGAACTCATGCCATCGGTTCGTGCTCTCAATGAAGTCGGCTGGTGTTTAAGACTCAATGCATGATCCATGGGGAAAATTTAATTGGCTCACCCCATGCAAGCAGAGGAACAGTAGTCAGTCATTTCTTGGCAGTAGTTATAGTCATTTCTGTCTGCAATGAAATTAGGAGAGGTGGGGTGGGTGGAAGCCTTAATCAGGGCTGAGGAGGGCTCATGGGCTGCAACCTTGGGGTCTTGGTTATCATTAGAGGGTTCCTCCCCTCATCCATTCTCTGACCTCTGTTCACTCCCCCATGGACTGTATCTACCAGGCTCCTTGTCCCATGGCTTCCACTTGGCTTTGGCCAATGAGAGATCCTGGTAGATCAGAAAACAGAAGGAAGGAGAATGAAAATATTTCCCCCTTCATTCCTGCCTTGTGATGGGTCTCTGGAAGTAGCTATGCCTCTTTACAACTACAGCTCCTGCAAGGTCCTAGCTTTCTCTCTGCAGTCTGGTAATGCCTTTCCTTCCTCATGCTCCTTCAGGCCCAGGGTGGGTAATACCTTCCTACTATGACTTGTTTCTGGGCATCTCAACGTTCATGTTGAGTTGGTTTCCTTAACTCTGATACCTTTAGAACCCCAGCTAAGTGTGCTGCTTGCTTCCTGTCAGGGCACTGACTGATATATTTGGCTCCAAGTTTTTTTATTCAACAAATACACTGAGTGTGTACTAACTGTTAAGTCCTGGGAAGACAACGGCAAGCAAGCCAAACCCCTATAAGACCCCCTGAGCTGGTGAGGCTTTTACAGTCTCATGGAGCCATGGGTTTCATCAAAGAATGACTCAAACAAATGTAATGTTACCACTTGGTAAGAAGGTGATATGAGGATGTGGATGGGGATTTGGTTGCGAAGATCAGGGAGTGCTTCTTTGAAGAAGCAATAATTGAGCTGGGATTTAAAGGATGGATGGGATTTAGATATGACAAGAGGATAGGGAGAAGACCATTCCAAGCAGAGGAAGTAGAACGTGACAGGAGAGACTGAAAAAAGCCAATGGCCTTGGGGACAAAAGAGCAAAAGTCAAGGTGGGGCAAAATTCTGGAAAGTATTTGGGGACTTTGGTTACTACATTCCAAAGAGTTTCCACGAAAGTGGTTGCAAATCTAGAACCTCCTTCTATCTCCCCTCACCTACCTGAGTGGTTAGTTCCTTCACACTTGGGCCATGAAGATTAGCAATCCTCAATCTTTGTTTGGGGTTTCATTTAGTGCTTCATCATAGCCAACTTCCTTTTCAATGGTGTGAAAGGCACAAAGTCATTAGGGTACAAGTGACATCACTTAATAACCATAGCACTTGGCTTGTGCTGTGAATAGTAATAAGCATAGCCATGTAAAGAAGGGGAAAAAAATCAAGAGGGGTAATTCCATGGATCACTATGCCTGTTAGATGATAAATTAAAAGCTTTGAAAATGAAGAAATGAGTAATACTATAATTAAGAAGCACATCTACCAAAGTCATCGGTGAGATATTCCTCATATTAATAACATCCGTCTTTGGGAGGGATTGATGATTATCTAAAATACAAAGCGGGTGTTTAAATGTAACACATTAATTGCAAGTAGGCTTGAGATCTGGAATTTCTGGCCTCTGCCAAGTAGCTTCTGGAGTCTAAAGTGCATGAGCCCCAAGATTTTGACCCAGATGGAAGAGTGACTGGAAAAAGTAGAATGTCAGGAACCATGAATTAATCCACTGGAAGGGTAGAGAAAGGATTCAAACACTCAACTCTTTTTTAGACCAGCTGCATATTGGGTCTTTGAAATAATGCAGGGCATAGACTAGGGTGGGGCAAAGGTGACTGGGATGCAAAATATAAGGAGGTGTCCATTCTCTGATTCGCACAAGTGCAGGATCATCACCTGAACGTGAGCGTTGCCTTACATTTTATACCCTAACTGTCTCTCTTGACTAATCATAGTCTTGGTCCTGTAAGGATGGCTATGATTTTTAAAGGAATGGTAGAAACATTCAACCAGGTATTATAAGGGAAGTACCTACTTGGCAACAGGATAACTAATGTCATTCTCCAAGAGGATTTTTAAAGGGGCTATTAGTAGGAACACTGGCTTACAAGAGACAGAATGTGCTTCCAGGGAGAAGAAGAGAAAGCAAAAAGCAAGGCAGTGTAATTTGGATGGCGCGACTATTCCTTTTGTCCTGCATCCTTGGATGGTATTGATTCTCTTGATCAAGTATACATCATGGTCATAAGGGGTTCATATGAATTAAACATTGAACCAAGAGCCAGAGTGTTCTGCAGAAATCTGACTCATAATGAAACCATACTAGATATTCTTGTCTTACTGTATTTTGAACTAAAGAAGATTAAAAAAAAAAACAATTAGGTGAATTCCCTCCAGTGTTTGTCTTAGTTAACAACGCTCCATGGTGCTGGATTTGGGTGGTTGAATAGAATTGAAGTGGACACTCAGGGGATGCTGATTCCAACACGGGAGTGAGACCTGGGGAAGAGGATAAGATACATGTGAGGTGCTTTCTCTTCTGGAGATGCTCAGCCTCTCAGAAAGACCTGCGGAAAAATATCTGTTGCACAGTGTGTAAGAGAGACACTTGAAGTGTGAGGGGCACAGAAGAGGAAGCCATTTATTTGGTATGGGAGAAGGATGAAAATCAGAGGAAGCTGTTGAGAGGAAGTAACTTGAGTAGAAGTTGGTCACTCAGCCAAACAGAGGGACACATAAATAACCCAAGAAGGCCAGGCATGGTGGCTCATGCCTGTAATCCCAGCCTGCAATCAACCTGGAGGCCGAGCAGGTTGATGACTTCAGTCCAGGAGTTGGAGGCCAGCTTGGCCAACATGGCAAACCCTCATGTCTACAAAAGATAAAAAAAATTAGCCAGGCCTGGTAGCACATGCCTATAGTCCCAGCTACTTGGAAGGCAGAGGAAGGAGAATCGCTTGAGCCTGGTGAGCAGAGATTGCAGTGAGCTGAGAGTGCGCCATTGTACTCCAGGCTGGGTGACAGAGCAAACCCCTGTCTCAAAAATAAATGCATGAATAACCCAAGGAAATATTGCTCTATTAAGAGAATGAGCAGTTAAAGTAACAACCCGAGTTCCCACCACTCCTGAAATTCCACATGAGAATGGTAGAACTTATATATATATAAAAGAATTTTTTTTTTTTGAGACAGAGTCTCGCTCTGTCACCAGGCTGGAATGCAGTGGCCCGATCTCAGCTCACTGCAACCTCTGCCTCCCAGGTTCAAGTGATTCTCCTGCCTCAGCCTTCCAAGTAGCTGGGATTACAGGCACGTGCCACCACACCCAGCTAACTTTTGTATTTTCAGTAGAGATGGGGTTTCACCACGTTGGCCTGGATAGTCCCAATCTCTTGACCTTGTGATCCGCCCGCCTTGGCTGCCCAAAGTGCTGGGATTGTAGGTGTGAGCTACTGCGCCCAGCTGAAAAATATATTTTAAACTTTTTTTTGGCTTTGAATCTTTCAGCAAAACCTTCAACTCAGGGAGAAAGATAGTATATTTCTGCATGGAGGACTCTAGTTCTTTACTAACGATGTAATTACCTTGCTTCCAGGTAACACTGGTTTTATTTACTCACAGATTGGTAACTGTGTCATTCCATAATGTCTGAAAGTTTTCACCCAGAATTGTCAAACATGAGAATTCATGGAAAAGGGCTAAAAATATAAGGAGTCCAAAGACCCTTCAAAGCCTTGAAAGTTCCCAAGTGGCGAGCTATCTTTGAAAGGGATGACAGCCAGACCTAACAGCATTTGGGAAAGCACCCTTTATTAAGTTGGTACAAAGGAATTGTGATTTTTACCCTTATTTTCAATGGCAGAATGCACAATTACTTTCATAGAAGTCAGAGGTGATCATTTCTTAGGCTTGCAGAAAAAGGGATGGTTTGCAGGAATAGGTGGCATTTTTAGTACCTGAGGAAATTGAAATACGTTGACTCTATAATCCATATATAACTGTTGTCTAGACACATGCTAGGGTTCCTAGGCTGCAAAATTAGAGTTGGCCAACAGAGACAGAGTCCAAGACTGGGATAAAGAGTCTGGGAACAGACTAAAGTATAAAGTGGAAATAAAAGAGTGATTCTATTTGTGTAAGCATTGCCAACCAAAGTGTTCTTATCAAAAGCTGGTTCTCCCCCACTTTGTCTAAAGGGGGGTATATATTGGATCCTCCCTTAGAGAGGAAGGATAGGAGGAGCAAGCTATAGGCTCTGGACCTAAGAATGTAGTAATATGAGAGTCACCAGATGCCCATAGCTTGTAATGGGAGAAGATAAGTCTCAATGAAAGAGATGAACCCCAAATCGGGTAAACGTAAAGGACAAGGCAGAGGTGGTAAATCTATGGGGTGGTGGAGGCCATTGCTCATGATCATTGCGGCAGCTGACATATGACAAGTGCTTACCAGGTGCTGTCACTGAGCCAAGCACCTCATATGCATGACCTCATTTCATTGCATCAACCCAGTGAGGTAAGTGGGAGTTTGTCAGGCTGTCAATCAGGGGTACATAAAAATAGGCCCCCTTTTCTTCCTGAGTCTCTGTTGCTTGAGGAGGAGAGTCAAGATGAGAATGAGGTTCAGGAAGGTTAATGGCTTGTCCAAGGTTATTTTTTCTTTTTAATTAAAAATTTTTAAAATTTTTAATCTTTGTGGGTACATGGTAGGTATACATATTTATGGGGTACGTGAAATGTTTTGATACAGGCATGCAATAGATAATAATCACATGAGGAATGGGGCATCCATACCCTCAGGCTTTATCTCTTTGTGTTGCAAACAATCCAACTATACTCTTTTAGTTATTTTAAAATGTACAAATTACTGTTGACTATAGTCACCCCATTGTGCTACCAAATAGGTCTTACCCATTGTTTTTGCCTAAGGTTAAACAGTGGAATACAGAGAAACTAGGCTTCAGACCCAGCCCCAAACAACTACAGGCTTGATGCACTATTGCTGGATATGAGACAGTAGGTTGGAAGCAATGGAGAGTGAAGAGGGGAGAGAGAGGAAGGATGGATGTAGGATGCTGGGTATGGTATTGCAGGACGAGGAATGGTTTATTTCCTTTGTACTTCCATATGCATCTTGCTTCTTGTCCCTGGGTGATTACAGAGAGAGAATGAAAATTCTCTCTTTCTCTCTCTCCTTTTTTCTTTTTCTTTTTTTTTTTTTTTGGGAGATGGAGCCTCTGTCACCCAGGCTGGAGTGTAGTGGTGCGATATGAGCTCACTGCAACCTCCACTTGCCAGGTTCAAGTGATTCTCCCATCTCAGCCTCCTGAGTAGCTGGGGTTACAAACGAGTGCCACCACACCTGGCTAATTTTTGTGTTTTTAGTGGAGACAGGGTTTCATCACATTGGCCAGGGTGGTCTTGAACTCCTGACCTCAAGTGATCTTCCCGCCTGGCCTCCCAAAGTGCTGGGATTACAGGTGTGAGCCACCACACCTGACCCCATTCTCTCTTGAAGAGTTCCTCAATCTACTACCTATTGGCATTTTGGCCCAGGTAACTCTTTGTTGTGGGGGCTGTCCTGGGCGCTGCAGTATGTTCATCAGCGTCCTTGGCCTCTGCTCACTCGATGTCAGTAGCACTACCCCGTTGTGACAAACAAAAATGTTTCCAGGCATTGCCAAATATCCCTTAGGGAGACAAAAGCACCTCCAGTTGAGAATCGGTGTTCTAAAAACTTTTTCTATATCTCTACCCTCCCATTGGTCCATGGGCTCTTGAAGAGCAGGCACACCTGCCTCATCTCAATATTCACGTGACACCTTGGACACAGGATATTTGGTTCTACTCTTTCCCAAGAAGGAGGAAGAGTGTGTGGTACACAGCTCAATAGGCGCTCGTGAACAGAACATAATGTGGTCTCTGATTTCAAAACACTCAAGTGGTTACATTAGTTTTTCTTAAAAACAGAAATTAAAGACTGCCTGCATTAAAATCACGTGTTTCCTATCACTGGCATTGATCTTAAAATAAATAAATAAATAATCGCACATGCTGCTTTTAAAAAGTGATGTATTGCCCTCACCCTAGACCTCTTGTTTTGAGACTGGGCAGGTAGTCCACTTCTGGTGATTCTTCAGCTCTGACGTTTTAGAGCCTTTTAATTCAAATAGTGCTTTATTTAACAAATATTGACTGCCTACTGTGAGAAGGCATCATGCTGGGGTGACTCATGCAAAGAACAAGAAAGACGGGTCCCCTGCTTGGCTAAGGTGCTGAGAGAGGCAGAAGACGTTTCTTTTTAAAATTTTTTTTTGAGACAGACTTGCTCTGTTGCCCAGGCTGGAATGCAGTGGCATGATCTCGGCACACTGCAACCTGTGCCTCCCAGGTTCAAGCAATTCTCCTGCCTCAGCCTCCTGAATAGCTGGGATTACAGGCATGTGCTACCACGCCCAGCTAATTTTTATATTTTTAGTAGAGACTGGGTTTCACCATGTTGGTCAGGCTGGTCTCGAACTCCTGACCTTGTGATTCGCCCACCTGGGCCTCCCAAAGTGCCAGGATTACAGGCGTGAGCCACTGTGCCCGGCCTGACATTCCACTTTTAGTATCTGGATAGAGCCTAGTTTAACACTTGACTTAAATACCCTGGCATGTTGGAAAGCAGTAGACAGCAGTGACTACAACCCTTTTCACTCCAGGGCAACAGAGAAGAAATCAGATCTCAGCTTTTGTTCTGTGCAAGTATCGACTTGATTTCTGCTCAGTGCGTAAAGAAACCTTCAGGATATTGTTTTTCTGTTAATTATACCTATTCATTGTCTCCATGTGGTCCCTCAAAAGACCCAGCAGCCGAGTTTCATCTGCTGATGGTTTGAGGGAGGAATCTCAGTGGTGGTGGGGTCACAGGATGTGTGTGAGAAGTTAGAATCAGCAGGTTATGAGAGCGACCCACAGTTTATGGTCTAATGAGCCAGATCTTGGTGCAACATGAACAGAAAACTCAGAAGCAAAGTTGCATGCTGGAAATGCAGTAGGTGGGCTTCTTTTCAAGGAAGGAAACAGCAGGATCTAGTGTGAACTAATGCCTAGTAGAGATGCACATGCTCGAATTAAGAAATGCAAATCAGGCTGTGCAAGATGGCTCACACCCGTAATCTCAACACTTTGGGAGGTTGAGGTGGGAGGATTGCTTGGGTCCAGGAGTTCCAGACCAGCTTGGGCAATGAAAAAACAGTTGGATGTGGTGGCACGCACCTGTAATCCTAGCTACTTGGCAGGCTGAGCCCACAGGAGTTTGAGGCTGCAGTGAGCCATGATTGCACCACTGCACTCCAGCCTGGGTGACAGAGTGAGACCCTTTGTCAAAAATAATGATGATAATAAAACTAAACAAACAAAAAGAAATGTAAATCAGTGTTCTGTCAAATGAAAAAAAAGTCCAGAAATAAAACCGTATTGGGCTATAACTTCAACCAAGTAAATAACTGTTTGCATACAGACAAGGACTAGACATAATGCATTCACAAATCATACCCAGTCTTCAGCTAAACTAATCATTCTTTTCATTAAAAACATTATGAACACATGGTAATGTTTGGGTAGTATATTAGTTTCCTAGGGTTGCTGTCAAAGTACCACAAACCGGGTGGCTTAAAACAACAGAAATTGATTTTCTCACAGTTTTGAGGCTCAGAGTCTGAAATCAAAATGTCAGCAGGATTGGTTCCTACTGGAGGTTCTGAGAAAGAATCTTTTCCATTATTTTCTCCCAGCTTCTGGTGGTTGCTGGCATCTTTGGTGGCCCTTGGCTTGGAGACACATCACTCCTGTCTCTGCCTCCATCATCATATAGCATTCTCTCTGTCTCTTTCTTTCTTCTTACAAGTACACCATGTTGGGTTAGGGGCCCACCCTACTCTGATATGATGTCATTTTAACTACCTGCAATGTTGCAATACATCTGCAACAACCCCATTTCCGAATAAAGTCACATTCTGAGGTTCAGGGAGAAACGTGAATTCAGGGGGACACTCTCCAACACAGTATTGTTAGTAACAGCTTTGTTTTTTCTTTTACATAAAGAAATGCAGTTTAATTGGCTCATGGTTTTTTTGTTTTTGAGATGGAGTGTCTGTCGCCCAGGCCAGAATGCAGTGGTACCATCTTGGCTCACTGCAACCTCCACCTCCCAGGTCAAGCAATTCTCTTGCCTCAGCCTCCTGAGTAGCTGGGACTACAGGCATGCGCCACCACACCTGGCTCATTTTTGTATTTTTTAGTAGGGACGGGGTTTTGCCATGTTGACCAGGCTGGTCTCAAACTCTTGACCTCGGGATCTGCCCGCCTCGGGCTCCCAAAGTGCTGGCATGACAGGTGTGAGTCACCAGGGGCTCATGGTTATGCAGGCTTTATGGGAAGCATAGTGCTGGCATATGCTCAGCTTCTAGGGAGGCTTCAGAGGGGCAGCAGACATGTCACATGGCAAAAGCAGATGCAGGCGAGGGGTGGTGATGGGGGTCACAGGGAGGAGGGGCCCCACAATTTTAAACTACCAGGTTTGGTGTGAACTCTGAGCGAGAGCCGTTCATGAGCGATCTGCTGCCCTGATCCGAACACCTCCCACCAGGCCCCACCTCTGACGTTGGGGACTACATTTCCCCATGAGATTTGGGTTGGGACACAGATCCAAACTGTATCAACAGGTTTCTTCCTGAGTGTAGGTCCCTAATCCTCCCTTAGAGCATTTACTCTAGAAAACTTGCTACTGTAAATTATTTTTGCTCCTTTAAGACATAAATCTTCCATAACCCAGGAATGTCTTTCTCAAGGACTTGGGAACCATCCCTTCAAAATGTAATCAAGAAAGATAGAATCCCTATCTCCCAGTCTCTGGCAAGGACAAGAGCCTAACTTCCATTAGCACCACTTAGCAAACACGGATGGCCTGATGACTTCAGCTCACCTGCCTTCTTCCTGAAAGGAAGAAGTCCTCTAGGACTTTGCCACTATCTCCCCCTAGTGCTCAAAAATGCTCTACCTTTTGTTTCAAAGGAATTGAGTTCAATATCTCTGGCCTGTTGAAATAATCTTGCCTAGTAACAGCTTTCAAAGTTTGTTTTCTCATTTTTTTTTTTTTTTTGAAACGGAGTCTCGCTCTGTCGCTCGGGCTGGAGTGCAGTGGCCCGGATCTCAGCTCACTGCAAGCTCCGCCTCCCGGGTTTACGCCATTCTCCTGCCTCAGCCTCCCAAGTAGCTGGGACTACAGGCGCCAGCCACCTCGCCCGGCTAGCTTTTTGTATTTTTTAGTAGAGACGGGGTTTCACCGTGTTAGCCAGGATGCTCTCGAACTCCTGACCTCGTGATCCGCCTGTCTCGGCCTCCCAAAGTGCTGGGATTACAGGCTTGAGCCACCGCGCCCGGCCTCTCATTTTTTTTTTTTTTAATTTTAAACTTTTAAAAATTATAAAACACAGATATAGAAAACTACACAAAACCAATGCATCAAAGTAGAACTTTGTCAGTCACCCCCAAGTCCTTTCTGTGTCCCTCGTGCTAATCTTACCTCCTTCCCCTCCCTCAAATGTCACTGGCTCAATCCTGACTTTTAAGAGTAACCACTTCCTTGAATTTCCTTAATTTCACCCAACTGTACATCCCAGGCATCATAGTATTGTCTTGCTCGTTAAAAAAAATATAAATGCACTCATACTTTTAAGTCTTTATTTTTGAGACACAGTCTCACTCCACTGCCCTGGCTAGAGCGCAGTGGCGCGATCTCAGCTCACTGCAACCCCCACTTCCTGGGTTCAAGTGATTCTCCTGCCTCAGCCTTCTGAGTAACTGGGATTACAGGCTCCCACCATCACACCTGGCTAATTTTTTGGTTTTTATCAGAGACGAGGTTTTACCATATTGCCCAGGCTGGTCTCAAGCTCCTGACCTCAAGTAATCTGCTGGCCTCAGCCTCCCAAAGTGCTGGGATAACAGGCGTGAGCTACCACTCCCAGCACTTAAGTCCTTTTAAAACTACAAGTTACCCCTCCACTCTGCTGCTGTTCCCTGTAAGATGTCTGAAGAGTTCCGATTGTTGAGCTCTGTGGAGTTGCACACCATCTGGATTGTACACATTTTAGCCAGCCAGTGCAGCTAACATCTCTTTCCATTCTCTATTTCCTTCAGGTGAGTGTGAGGTTTGATCAGGTTCATAGATTTTCTTTGCCAAGACCGCAGGCGCTGCTGTGTCTTTTCTCCGGAACCTATGCAATGGCTGGCTGGCTCTCTTTCCAGGATGCTAGCTTAATGCCTAGATGCAGTAATTTACTGGGGAGATAAATACAGTCGTGTTCATTTATTAGCTGCCATAATTTCATAAGGAGATATTTCCCTTCATCCATTATTTGATCACCAGTGATAAACAGGTTATATAGGAAAGGCAGGATAAATACTGGATTCTTTCTTTGTCAGTAGAAACAGCCTTTTAAAAGGAGAAAAATTAAAGAAATGGAATAAAGCTGTATAACATTCACTAATTTAACAGTTACTATATGTTATTCAATATTGAAAAGCAAAAAACTGGAGCAAAACGTCCATCAGGATTAGGATGATTAAGAGCATCACAGAACGTCCCTGAAGATCACTGCTTCCTACTTCTCATTAACATGATAGGCAGAATAAGAAATTGTATGTTCAGCATGATCTTACGTATGTAAAATATATATTAATGCAAATTATGGGTTGTATCAACCTTGGCTATATCTGAGTGATAGGGTTAGGGCTAGTTTTCATTTTCTCCATTATAAATTGTGTGTGTGTGTTTGTGTGTGTGTGTGTGTGTATGTATGTTTAGATGGAATCTTGCTCTGTTGCCCAGGCTAGAGTGCAGTGGTGTGATCTTAGCTCACTGCAACCTCTGCCTAGCAGGTTCAAGCAATTCTCCTGTGTCATCCTCCTGAGTAGCTGGGATTACAGGCACCCACCACCACAGCCGGCTAATTTTTGTATTCTTAGTAGAGAGAGGATTTTTCCATGTTGGCCAGGCTGGTTTTGAACTCCGGACCTCAAGTGATCCACCCGCCTTGGCCTCCCAAAGTGCTACGATTACAGGCGTGAGCCACTGCACCTGGCCAATGCTTTTGTGTTTTAAAAAATGAGTACAATGAGCACATGTACATTGGATAATGTTATTAAAAGTGACTATAGGCAACCACCAGCTCACTTTGATCACCACAGCAGTGAAATCAGGCTACAGAGCCATGGCTGAAGGGAAGCTTAGGGGTAGGGTCATCTGGAATCTTTCATTAGAAGCTGCATAAGTAACACCAACATAAAACTGACAACCAACTGTCTAGGAGGAGCCACGTGCCTTACAGAAAGGACAGGACAAGCATTGCCGTGTCATAATGAGCAGTCTCACCTGCTATTATTAGTCCCTTTGTATTGCTATAAAAGAATACCTGAAGTTGTGTAATTTTTGAAGAAAAAAGTTATTTGGTCCATGATTGTGGAGGCTGGAAGATTGAGCATCTGGTGGAAGCTGCAGGCTGTTTCTGCTCATGGCGGAAGGTGCAGGGGAGCTGGCATGTGCAGAGATCACACAGTAAGAGAGAAAGCAAGACAGAGACGTGAGGCAGCAGGCTCTTTTTAACAACCAGCTGTGGCAGGAACTATTAGAATGAGAATTCACTCTCCATTCCTGCAGGGAGGGCATTAATCGATTCATATAGGATCCACTCCTATGACCCAGACACCTCTCATTAGGCCCCACCACCAACACTGGGATCAAATTTCAATATGAGATTTGGAGAACAAACATCCAAACTCTTAGCACATTGCCTACACTTTTTTCTAGGATGCCCCATTGCGGGATGCCCTGTCAGTACCATGATCCTAGGAAGAAGAAACTTGTTATCTGCCATTGCCTCCACCTCCCTTGACTTACTTGCTCCAGGCCACCAAAATCTAGACTTGACCTTTAATTGCAGAAGGATGTCTCCCTGCTGCAGCCAGTCGATCAGAGGTCTTGGCTCTAATCTCCCCACGTGTATTGTCTCCACTCTGTCACTGCATCATTCAAGGTCTCATCATCTCCCTACAGTATTCTTTTTCTAGCCTCCTATTTGTTCTCTGAAGGTCCCAGCTGCTTCATGCTCCATTCTGCCCCCGTCCTGCTGCCATAGTCATGATTACTGATAGATACAGATTATTGATAGATCTTATGTCTTTCATGTCCCAAGAGCTTGATGCTGTGCTGTAAATTCAGTATTGATAAGTGACAGTGATTTTGATGGCTAACACTGACCCCTTAGCACATGAGCTGAGTACATGCTAAGTGTCAAATGTTTTCCATGGAACAGTCCCTTCACTCCTCATTATAACCCTACGAGGAATATACCATAATTATCGTCATTTTACATACGTAGAAGATGAACATTAGGGACATTAACCTGCCTAAGGTCATAGACATAGTATGTCAAAGAGCTAGGATTTTAACTTAAAATGTTTATGAAATGTTTACAGATGAAATAATATTATGTCTGGGATTTACTTTAAAATACTCCAGAAAAATAGTGAGAAAGGGAAGGCAATGAAGAAAAAAATCAACCAAATACTAATCATTGTGGAAACTGGGTGACAGGGAAGGAGTATGGGGGCAGGGGGTGTCAGTATCCTGTAACTGCTGCTTTTAAATGTTTGAAATTTTCCAAAAACTTTACAAAGTGTGAACTTTGAGCTTTCTTCCCCAAATGAGAACTTACAGCGGCAGTTCCAGCACCCAAATGTTTAACTGTGACACCATATTGCTAAGGACCCAGCATATGTTTGATGATGGTGTTGCAAATGAGGGGTGGGTCTGGATTTCCTAGAATTAGCTGTTAGAGAAGTTCAATGTGTTATTCTCATTTCCCAGATAGACAAGTGTACCCTTTCAATCAAATGGCCTGTGTTTGTGGGATAATAACCTCCACCTACTATGTGCCAGGCAACACGCAGAGATGAGCACAGGCAGCCCCTGCCGTTGAAGCCGGAAGAGGAGGGAAAGTGGCCATGGAGACAGTCAATTCCCACAGAGCGTGGGAACAGCTATATCCTAGCTATGAATGAAGAGGCATGTGAGTCCAGTGGAGGAAATGACTCAGTTTAGAGAAAAACAACTATTCCATTGGGTTTTAAGAGGGAGGTAGGGCTGGGCACGGTGGCTCATGCCTGTAATAGGCAGGCAGATCACCTTAGGTTGGGAGTTCGAGACCAGCCTGACCAACATGGAGAAACTCTGTCTCTACCAAAAATACAAAATTAGCCAGGCATGGTGGTGCATGCCTGTAATCCCTGCTACTTGGGAGGCTGAGGCGGGAGAATCGCTAGAACCCAGGAGACAGAGGTTGTGGTGAGCCGAGATTGTGCCATTGCACTCCAGCCTGGGCAACAAGAGCGAAACTCCATCTCAAAAACAGAGGGAGGGAGGCATTTTTCAGGAAGAGAAACTGCGTACACTCGGGCAAGAGAACAGAGTCCTGAAAGGAATGCATTGCTCATTTGGGGGACTGAGAGTGATTAATGGTGGCATTGGGTATCCTGGGGATGTTGTGTGCCGGGCAAGATCAGCTGGTCCCTCTTATGTGAGCAGGAGGGAGCTGGGCGTGGTCTTCACTTGGACGCAACCAGAAGTGTGTTTCGGGAAGATAACCCCAAGAGTAATGTTGGCTAATGGGCCCTGGATGGGGAGAAACTGGGAGACCAATGACAACCGGGAATTAGGGAGGCTGGCGAGGTGAGACCAGCAAGATTTGAGGTAGGATGCAGAGGCATGCTGTTAAAACCCACTTGATCTTTACGATTGTTTCAGGTTTCTCAGAAGCCAGGTAATCCCCAAAGGGCGAAAAGAGTGCCTAAAATGACCTATGCTTTCAAAGATTCTTCATCAAGGAAAGATGAGATCTGGGGTAATTTGATTTATCTTCATCCATTTTAATTAGCACAAGAAGCAGATGGTTTTGTGAGCCCTGGAATCCTCCTTATGTTCCCTCCATCCATGTCAGTGTGACTTTAAAATCTAGTTTGTAATTATCTCTGCCCATTTGCAGAGGCAGGGAAGGTAAACAGAAAAGGGCTCACCTTTTCTTTCCTGTGTCCTTCCCACTTGCCTATCTGCTGAGTGTTTTCGTCTAAGTGGCAAGGAATATCTATCAGCCTTGAGGCTGTGTTGCCATGGTAACGAGACAAAAACAGGCGCAATAGACGAGGAATTAAAGTAAGTGGTTGAGGGAAGTGTTGTCTTCCAGCAACTTTCCATTCCTGCTCAGAGGTCAACTAGGGATGGATAGCCAGACTTCAGCCACTCTTGTTTCAGCCTGGGCTTCACTGGGATCTCAAATGGGACTGATCTCAGAGGGATGGCTATGGACAGTAGTCAGGTCCTCTAGAGTCACAAGGAAGGGTGGATCTAAGAAGTCTCCATAAACAAGAGTTTGGTAAGTTGGGGAGGTAGGTGGCAACGCATCCCAGTAAGAATAAACTGAAGTCACATCCACACTGAGCAGAGTAGGGAATGTTGGCAGAGATTTTAAAAGGTCTTTAAAACACCTTGCAAAGTCTTTAAAATTCTCTGACCTAGCAATTCTATTTCTGAGAATGTATCTCTCTTTTTTTTTTTTTGAGACAGAATCTCGCTCTGTCGCCCAGGCTGGAGTGCAATGGTGCGATCTAGGCTCACTGCAAGCTCCGCCTCCCAGGTTCAAGTCATTCTCCTGCCTCAGCCTCCCGAGTGGCTGGGACTACAGGCGCCCGTCACCACACCCGGCTAATTTTTGTATTTTTGGTAGAGACGGGGTTTCACCGTGTTAGCCAGGATTATGTCAATCTCCTGACCTCGTGATCCGCCTACCTCGGCCTCCCAAAGTGACTTGTTCATTTTTGTTGGTATAGCTACAACAAACGTTTTAGATATAAATACTTTTTAAATAAAATTGCAATTAGAGGTTTATTTCTTTAAGATACATTCTCGGGTCTGGCACGGTGGCTCTCCCCTGTAATCCCAGCACTTTGGGAGGCCGAGGCGGGCAGATCAGGAAGTCAGGAGATTGAGACCATCCTGGCTAACGCAATGAAACCCCGTCTCTATTAAAAATACAAAAATTAGCCAGGCGTGGTGTTGGGCGTCTGTGGTCCCAGCTACTCGGTAGGCTGAGGCAGGAGAATGGTGTGAACCTGGGAGGCGGAGCTTGCAGTGAGCTGAGATCTCTCTGAGATCTCCTGGGGGAGACAGCCAGGCTTTGTCTTAAAAAAAAAAAAAAAAAAAAAAAAGTCAAGCCACTAAAGAAAACAAAAGCAAAAACAAATCCCCACATGTCCAAAAAGGAAACACTGGAAGAAAAGACAACTCATACACAAGGGTTATTGTTGGTAATGGGAGTATGATTTTTCTTGCTTTGAAGGGACACAGTTCTAAATGTCTCTATTGAATATGTGCTACTTTTCTTATCAGGAAAAAATAACAATTGAAAAAAGTTCCGGCCAGGTGTGGTGCCTAACACCTGTAATCCCAGTGCTTTAGGAGGCTGAGGCAGGACAATTGCTTGAGGCCAGGAATTCGGGACCAGCTTTGGCAACATAGCAAGAGCCTGTCTCAGAAACTATATATTTAAAAATTACACGGGCATGATGGTGAGTGCCTGTAATCTCAGCTACTCAGGAGGCTGAGGTGGTAACATGACTTTGAGCCTAGGAGTTTGAGGCTGCAGTGAGCTATGACTGTATCAGTGTACTGTAGCATGAACGACAGAGTAAGACACACAATCTCTCTCTCTCTCAAGACAAACAAACAAACAAAAAGTTCTACAATCTGTAATTGGCCATTCCAAGTGAGTCAGTGGTCTCACTAAGGACTGATACCACAAGCCATGTTTTTTGTGCTCTTCTATGTGCCAGAACAGTTCTTGGCTTTGTGCAAACTATAAAACCAGATGATACAGCATCTTTGCCCCCCAGATTTGACAGACTAGGTCTGATAGCTTCTGGATGGTTCTGAAATTGAACACTCTGAATGGCCTGTGACTCAAGCTGGATAATCTATATGAACATACAACCAACAGGCATTTGTACCATGGTGAGTCTATAATTAGCCTCATCATTCTTCATTACCTGGGATTCCACGCAGGCTTTAAAGAAATTATCTCATGGATGAAGACAGCTTGGAAAAGTGTTTAGTTTCTGAGAATGGCATAAACCCGGGAGGCGGAGCTTGCAGTGAGCTGAGATCTGGCCACTGCATTCCAGTCCAGGCGACAGAGCGAGACTCCGCCTCAAAAAAAAAAAAAAAAAGAAAATAGCTATTTGAGCTTTGACTACCGTAGGCAGTATAATAGGAAGAGTAATGATGATGATGATTATGTTTGTCGAGAACATAACAATATACCAGCAGTAACTGGCTAACTGGCTTATAGGCATTATCTCCTTTAATCTTCACAACAATTTTATGCAAGACAGGTGCATTAATTCTGTTTTTACAGTTGAAGAAATTGAGGATCCTAGTATTTCCTATGCTCATGGTCACACAGCTAAAAAAGTAAGAGCTAGGATTTAAAGATGGGAATCAGACTGTTAAAAATCTATTCTGTCATGCCCATTACCCTTCGGTCATGTATTGCTTTCACAAATTGGAGACATCTTTGTACCTCTGCCTGGGGAGGGTAAAATTTAGTTACGATCTTTAGGGGCTATGCTACTCCTTCTTAGGATGGTAGCCTGAGGAATTTCTCTAGTGCTCCAGTAAAGTAAACACATCTTTTAGAGGGACCAAGCTCACTTAAGCCTTAGAGCAGGGTTTTTTATTCTTGGCATGGTGACATTTGGGGATGGATACTTCTTTGTTGCAGGGGGCTATCCTGTGTATCATGAGATGTTTAGCACCATCCCTGGCCTCCATTCGCTAGATGCCAGTCCTACTTTTCCAGTTGTGAGAATCAAAAATGTCTCCAGACATTGCCAACTGCCCCCCAAAGGACAAATCTGGTCCCAGCTGAGAAGCACAGCCTTTGATGTAGCATTAGAAATGGGAGGTTGGAGGGGAGCCAGGTCTGTGGCCAAGCACCAGGTAGGCAAAGGCAGGTGGCATCAAGCTCTGAAGATACATCATCTTTGAAGCTTTCCTTTAAACAATGCTTACGTGCCCTGGTTCTGCAGCTGTGGGTGTGGAGGAAAGCCACGGTGATGCTAATTGCATCCTAATAACTGCCATATGTTATGTGAGAGCCCTATGCTCTTGTGCTTCTAGAAATATCATTGCTTAGAGGCTAAGTGACTTGCCTGAGACCACACAGCTAGTGAATGCTTGGGCTAGTTTAAGAATACAGGGTGGGCCAGGTGCAGTGGCTCACGCCTGTAATCCCAGCACTTTGGGAGGCTGAGATGGGCGGATCATGAGGTCAGGAGATCGAGACCATCCTGGCTAACACGGTGACACCCCCATCTCTACTAAAAATACAAAAAAAAATTAGCCGGCCATGATGGTGGGCATCTGTAGTCCCAGCTACTTGGGAGGCTGAGGCAGGAGAATGGCGTGAACCTGGGAGGCGGAGGTTGCAATGAGCCAAGATTGCACTAGTGCACTCGAGCCTGGAAGACTGCAGTCTAGCCTGGGCAATAGAGCGAGCGAGACTCCATCTAAAAATAAAAATAATTAAACAAAAAAAACAGGCTGAGTGCGGTGATTCACACCTGTAATTCCAGCACTTTGGGAGGCTGAGGCGGATGGATCCCCTGAAGTCAGGAGCTTGAGACCAGCCTGGCCAATATGGTGAAACCCCGTCTCTACTAAAAATACAAAAATTAGCTGGGCTTGGTGGTGCATGCCTGTAATCCCAGCTACTCAGGAGGCTGAGGCACAAGAATCACTTGAACCCTGGAGGCAGAGGTTACAGTGAGCAGAGATCGAGCCACTGCACTCCAGCTTGGGCAACAGAGGCAGAATTTATCTCAAAAAAAAAAAAAAAAAAATACAGCGTGGGCTGGGCACAGTGGCTCACACCTGTAATCCCAGCACTTTGGGAGGCCGAGGTGGGCGAAATCACTTGAGGTCAGGAGTTTGAGACCAGCTCAACCAACATGATGAAACCCTGTCTCTACTAAAAATACAAAAATTAGCCAGATGTGGTGCTGGGTGCCTGTAATTTCAGCTACTTGGGAGGCTGAGGTGAGATAATTGCTTGAACCCAGGAGGTAGAGCTTGCGGTGAGCTGAGATCGCGCCACTGCACTCCAGCCTCGGTGACAGAGTGAGACTCTGTCTCAAAAAAAAAAAAAAAAAAAAAAAAAAAATACAGGGTGAATTCAAACCATTGTTCTATCTGCACATGTAAGTGACCCTGTGGCCTCCCTCCACTTGATCCTTCTCTGTTGGGAGAGTCAGTAACTGAAAAAGAGGAATGAGGCAAGTATGGATGCAAGATTTCTGTTTCTCCAAAGAATTCCCCTCTCTACAAAGCTGTATGAGCATATGAAAAAAAAGGCTCAACATCACTGATTGGTGTGGTTTGGCTGTGTCCCCACCCAAATCTCATCTTGAATTGTAGTTCCCACAATGTCATGGGAGGGAACTGGGGAGAGGTAACTGTGCTGTTCATGTGATAGTGAATAAGTCTCATGAGATCTGATGGTTTTATAAAGGGGAGTTTCCCTGCACACATTATCTCTTGCCTGCCACCATGTAAGACATGCCTTTCATCTTCCACCATGATTGTGAGGCCTTCCCAGCCACATGGAACTGTGAGTCCATTAAACTTCTTTTTTTTTTTTAATAAATTACCCAGTCTCACGTATGTCTTTATCAGTAGCGTGAAAATGGACTAATACACTGGTTATTAGAGAAACGCAAATCAAAACCACAATGAGATATCATCTCAAACCAGTCAGAATGTCTATTATTAAAAAGTAAAAAAATAAGATGCTGGCAAGGTTGCAGAGAAACCTTTGCAGAGGTTTGCAGAGAAAAAGGAACATTTATACACTGTTGGGGGGAGTGTAAATTAGTTCAACCATTGTGCAAAGCAGTGCGGCAGACTGGGCGCAGTGGCTCATGCCTGTAATCCAGGCACTCTGGGAGGCTGAGTCAGGTGGATCACCTGAGGTCATGAGTTTGAGACCAGCCTGGCCAACATGGTGAAACCCCGTCTTTACCAAAAATACAAAAAAACTAGCCAGGCATGGTGGCATGGTGCCTGTAATCCCAGCTGCTCATGAGGCTGAGGCAGGAGAATAGCTTGAACCTGGGAGCTGGAGGTTGCAGTGAGCAGAGATTGCGCCATTGTACTCCAGCCTGGGTGACAAGAGCAAGACTCTCAAAAAACAAAAACAAACAGTGTGGCAATTTCTCAAAGAGCTAAAAACAGAACTACCATTTTACCCAGTAGTCCCATTACTGTGTGTATATCCAAATGAATATAAATCATTCTGTCATAAAGACACATGAATGCCTATGTTCATTGTCTGGTTGATAGCTTGAAATCAGCCATGGTGGAAAGATTTACACCATGGAAATTGGCAATGGATACAAGTGAGCAACTGCTGATACAAAGCAGCATATGACAGCACATCATATCTTGAATCTAAAGCTGTTTGAGTGAGTAGGATGAATGGCAGCAGGAGATTCTAAAGGTAGAGAGTTACTGCTAATGCAACAAGCTGCCACTGGGTATTTCTGCCTCCAAAAAGCTCACTAGCACACCCCACAAGAAGCTGGGCCTCATCTTCTGAGAAGCAAGTGACTTTTGCTTATTCCAGGTACCACCTTAGTACAAGAAACATATTCACTGACATACTAATAACATATTTAAAGGAAAACCCCACCTGCATCCATAAATGGAAAAAAAATCAGGATTATTTGCTATAGACGGCTGAACATAATAAGTAAAATGAAAAGAAGCAAGTCTAATACATTCTAGCTTGATTCTGTTGCCTGCCTGAAGACTCTGAACTTGAAGCCTGCTCCCTCTTTGTTGAAAAGGGAGAGGGATAAGTGTTCAAAGGTGTTAAAGCAGATTAGTACCCCACTGAGACTTTAATCTTAATATAATTGGAAAGATAGAGAGGGAGAAATGCAAAGGAAGCAATGTAAGGCTATTCCATGTCCCAGTCCCCCACCAAGTCACCTCACATAAGAGTAGAGCTGTCTTTGGGAAACGTACATTAGGTGATGCTGGGAAGTTTGAAGACAGACAGAAAACCACTATTATTTTTAAATTAAGTATGGATGTATCATTGAGCTGGGTGCAAAATTCATATTAACTTTTGAGCTAAAGACAATGGTGTGGGGCCGGGGGCAGTGGCTCACACCTGTAATCCCAGCATTTTGGGTGGCCAAGGCGGATGGATCATGAGGTCAGGAGTTCAAGATCAGCATGACCAACATGGTGAAACCCCGTCTCTACTAAAAAATACAAAAATTACCCGGGCATGGTAGCACGTGCGTTTAATCCCAGCTACTCAGGAGGCTGAGGAAGGAGAATCGCTTGAACCCAGGAGGCAGAGGTTGCAGTGAGCCAAGACTGTGCCATTGCACTTCAGCCTGGATGACAGAGCAAGACTCTGTCTGAAAAACAAAAAACAAAAAACAAAACAAAACAAAAAAAAAAAAAACAAGTGGTGTCAGTAGACCTGGCTTGTACTAGCTCATGAGAATCAATAGCTAAATTTTCAGGAATATAGTAAGTCAGTTGACAGCATATTTGTAGCTTGAAATTGGCCATGGTGGGAATGTTGATGCTGTGGAAGTTGGCAAATGCTGTAAATCAGAGTTCCCCCACCCCTAAGATTTTATTGCTAAAACATTCACTAGCGTATCGCTGGCCAAAGCTTTCATGATATTTTGAGCTTGTTTAGACTCTTTAAACCACAGTCTTAGACATCTGGAATGTCCCTTCTCTTTCTTCTGCCTTGGAAAATTTCTGTGGAAAACCTTGATGCACTGAACAACTTCCTTAGGTCTGATGATCTCATTTCTATTATTGTATCTTAAAGAAGAGTGATAGAAACTACTGCTGAGAAATTTGCTGTAATTGATCATCGTATATAAAGTAGACTAACAGGCCTTCTTTCCAACCCACACTTTTTAATGAGCTATTTTAATGCTAGCCCTGCTAAATGTTTGAAATTTATGATGCCCTGGAAACTCATCAGTTTCTGAGGGTATAATGAGTATTAGGAAAAATAAACCTCAAGATATAAGACAATAATAAATCGAGTGCAGGAATTTTTCATCCTTTGTATTCCTTCAAGTCACTACTGTCTATTTTATTCCAAGCCTCTCTGTGTATCTTTTTGGTCTAGAATCTCAAACCCTTCGGTAGCAAGAGGGTTTGAGATTTTCTTGTACCCAGGAAGCAAGAGAAAAACCACACCCAGGTTACTGGATTTAGGGAAACAGCTTTGGAGTTATGTTCCTCTGGGGCTGTTTCTAGCACATAACTGTTACCACTGATGTGATGGTCAACATGTAACAACAGATCTTTAGAGGGAGCCCTGATTTGTAGCACTTGCTGAGTTATCAACAGTCCTCAGTGTAACTACTCCCCCCACCCCTCTCTGCTGATTTGAGCTATGATGTAACACCACTGATGCCTCGCTTTAAAATACATGCACACAATTGGCTCTCAGGAGCTTGTGCATACTGGCTCCAGCACACACCACAGAGTGTTGCTCAGATATATCTCCAGCCTTTCCAGTATTTCAGAGAATTGGTAAGTGTTCAGTCCTATAGGGAGGTATAAACAAGCATTTTCCTAGAGTTAGCTTGGAGAGGTGGTCATGAATTCTAGCTACCTAGCAGAGGAAGGGTTACTCCCGTGCACTGTGGGTGGAGCACCTAGGAACTGGGAGGGCAACAGAGCACTCAAAGCAGGATGCAGCTAGAAGTGGGAAGCCCAGATCTGAGCAGTCCAGTTTGGTGCAGGCAGGAAAGGCTTAAAGCCTCATTCCTGGAGTACACAGAAGATCCAGGGTCACACCAGCCAACCCACTCCTCTCTCCCATCCCCACACTCCTATTTCCCCTTTTGTCTGCCTCTTCTTTAAAAAAAAGATGATCTTTTAATTATAAAGTAAAAAATGATTTACTTCTTATATTTATTGCTTATTATTTTCCTTCCCCACTCGCCTATTTTTGCTGTATTAATCTGTTCTCATACTGCTATAAAGAAATACCTGAGACTGGGTAATTTATAAAGAAAAGAGGTTTAATTGGCTCATGGTTCCACAGCCTGTAACAGGAAGCATGATGCTGGCATCTGCTTGGCTTCTGGAGAGGCCTCAGGAAACTTACCATCATGGTGGAAGGTGAAGGGGAAGCAGGCACGTCTTACATGGCCGGAGCAGAAGCAAGAGAGAGAATAAGGCGGGGGAGGTGCCACACACTTTTAAACAACCAGATCTCATGAGAACTCGCTATACGGTAGCAAGGGAGGTACAGTGCTAAACCATTCATGAAAACTTCATCCCCATGATCCGGCCACCTCCCATCCAGCGCCTTCTCCAACACTGGGGATTACAATTCAACATGAGATTCTATAAGGACACACATTTAAACAATGTTACCCAGACAGTAGAATATAAGCGCTAAAAAACAGAATTTTTTGACAAGGGGTTCAGTTTTGTTTATAGGTATATCTCAAGTGCATAAAACACAGCCAGCTAAATAGTTGGAATTCAATAAATATGTGTTGAATTAGGATGCAGCAGGCAAGGGAGACATAAGACAGATTTAGAAGAGTGGTTTCCAATTCATCTGTGCATTAGGACCACTACGGTAGCATATTAAAACAGAAAACTCTGGGGCCCATCTCCAATAACTTTTGATTCATTCGGTCCAAAGTGGAGCTCAGGAACTGGTCCCAAGTGGTCCAGACTTAGACGCAGTCTCTGCAGTCAGGTATTAGCAATAGTAACCAGTGCTCATAAAAAGAAGGGTTTTGCCCTTTATGCTTTTAGAGTCATTCTTTCCAAATAGTAGCAGGAAAGACGTTTTCCCAATTCTTAAAAATTCAGTGACTTAGCATATTCTTTCAGAGCACTGTGATTCTATCTTAAGTATTTGGGCAAGTCTTCTTCAGTAATCTTCAACTCTTTAAGTCTCTTCTGAATTCCCAACTAGTGGGCTTCACTGTGAGTCTGAGGCTCACATTGTCTCCTCCCCTTATGTAATTCTAGGGATCCAACTCGCCTTTTCAAGGAAGTCGTTCTCCTGGTCTGAGAATTTGTGAGACAGCCAGGTGGGTAGGGCTCCCCGGCAAAACTCCAACTGGCCTATTCACTGGGAGGGGTGCACACTGGGATGGGACAGAGCAGAAGCACCGTCATCTCGGACAAACACCACCACTTCAAGTTCCAGCTCCCTTTCTGGCCTCAAGCATTACAAGGAAATCACTTCTCTTCTAACTATAAGCAGCCAGAAAGAGCCAACAGTAAAACACAAATAAAACAAGCTTGGCCACAAAGGGAGGTCGGGGGGAAAGTCTCTTGGGTAACTGTCAAGCCACCCTTCGTGTTTCTCTCCTCTTTCTTTAATTCTTGCATTTGGTGCCAAAACCTGGAATGGGTGTGGGGGGCACAGGCTCTTGCAACTCACGAAGCAGTGGGCAACGGCGGCTCACCCTGAGCTAACTCCTGAGTCCTGAGGGTCTCTGGCCACCCGACCTGTCTTTTCTCTCCCTTCACTTTTCAAGCGATTTGCGTGAGGAGGACAATGAACCTGAAGGGAACTGTGAGGCTCAGGCTGGGGCTACTCCCAGGTGGGCATTCAAAACCCTCAGGTTGGGCTGGGCACGGTGGCTCACGCCTATAATCCCAGCACTTTGGGAGGCCGAGGTGGGCAGATCACGAGGTCAAGAGATCGAGACCATCCTGATCAACACGGTGAAACCCCATCTCTACTAAAAATGCAAAAAATTAGCCAGGTGTGGTGGCGGGTGCCTGTAGTCCCAGCTACTCGGGAGGCTGAGGCAGGAGAATGGCGTGAACCCGGGAGGTGGAGCTTGCAGTGAGCCGAGATCCTGCTGCTGCACACCAGCCTGGGCGACAGAGCGAGACTCCATCTCAAAAACAAACAAACAAGCAAAGCAAACAAACCCTCAGTGAATCACTGATTCTCAAAAGAAGAAAAGTAAGGGGTGTCAAAAAGAGAAAGAGAGGCAGGATGCTCTGGAGAATGAAATCAGTATTTATTAGGCACCTACCATGTTTTAGACAATGCCGGGTACTTTAGATACATGATCACACCAGAATTCCCGATAGGCCTGCAAACAGGTATTATTACTCCAATTCAACGGATGAAAAAACTGAAGCTCATAGGGGTTAGATATTTTGTCCATGGTCACACAGGTAGTTTATGCCAGAGATGAGCTTTAAATTCTGGGAGCTTAACATTAAAGCCAGTGCTGGTCTACCCTGCAACCCTGCAGTCAGCAATCACTGTAGACACAATCCAACCAGTCTGAACTCTTTCCCACATTTTCCCCTTCTCTCTCTCTTCCTCTCTTCCCCTGACTTATCTATCTCCCTCTCTGTCCCCCTCACTCCTTTCCTCTCCTTTTCTCCCTTCCCCGCCACCGCCCCTATCTCTCTCTGCCTCTTACATTTAGAATAAGGGTAGTTTTTGTTTTTATAAACCATCATTGATTGGGGAGTGCAGGAAATACTGAGCACAAGGCTTGTGCTGATTGGAAGGTATTTGAAAAAAATTCTGGTGCCCAAAGAAGCTATTCACCTCGTATTTCCCAAAGAGTTGTAATTCTGTAGAATATGAGTTCTCGTACCCACACTACCAATTTATTTCATTATCTGTAATAAGCAGTAATGACATTTCTTAATTGCACTCCATAAAAAAATCTCAATTATCACTTTAAAATTGTATCATATTAGATGAGCGAAGAGACATCTCCTACAACCTAAAAGAGAGTTCACTCTTCCAATGAATCTTGTACTGTCTTTTTCAGAGATGCCATACATTCTGTAAATCATTTTGCTGGTTTCAGTAGAAAGTCCAGACCAAATGGAATAAACTGCATTTTGTGGGGCAGATGTAAAAGACAGAAGAGACCTGCCCAAAGAAACATTCCGTGGTACCAGAGGAAATCGAGCACCAAGAGGCCTTTTTTTCCCCCTTACTCAAAGATGAAAACTAGACCAGTATCCGTTTTGGAGGTAAAATGACAGGCAGGTCCATTAAACTGCTGTGAAATTGTTCCCCATCCTGCAAATTCACCCACCAGACCGGTCCCTGCATCTTACTCATCCTCACGTCTCCATTGTCTGATATAAGCCCTGGCACAAATTGGTACTTCCTGCTTGTTAGTGGAACTCAATATATTACACAATTAAGTACTTTCCCATTTTAAGGTTGAATAGTAAACCTACCCTGTCTCCTTCTGTTCTCTGCTCTAATTCCTAGTTTCCTGTGGTGATCACCCTTTAGTGTCTTAACAGGATTCAAAGCACTGTTCACATCCCAGTAAATTAGTTCCCTATGGTTGCTATAACAAATTACTGCAGACTTAGTGGCTTAAACCAACAGGGGTTTATTATCTTACAGTTCTAGAGGTCAGAAATCCAAAGTGGTTTTCGCTGGTCTAAAATCAAGGTGTCAGCTGGGCTGTGTTCCTTCTGGAGGCTCTAGGGAAGAATCCTTTTTTTTTTTTTTTTTTTAAATTCTGCCTGCATTCCTTGGCTCAAGGACCCTTCCTTCCATCTTCAAACGCAGCAGCATCACTCAATCTCTTTCCAACCCCAGCCTCCTGCCTCCCTCTTTCCATGACCCTTGAGATTACATTGGACGTACCCAGATAATCCGGTATAACCTCCCCAGTTCAAGGCTCCTTAACTTAATCACACCTGTAAAATCCTTTTGGTCATGTAAAGTAATATATTGACAGGCCCAAGGGATTAGAACAGGGTCATCTTGGGGCCGTGGGGGGCATTATTCTGTCTACCACAACCACAGAACCACAGTTCTTCAGGCCAAAAACCTAGGGGTTTTTCCTGATTCTCTTCTTCCCCTCAATCTTCCCATCCGATCTGCCAATAAATCTGGTTGGCTCAACATCCAGAATATATCCTGAATCTAATGACTTTTCACCTCTTCTTTTGACCAGTCTTATCCAGGCGACCATCAATTTTTGCTTGAATGACTTCAGTAGCTCCCTGAATTGTTCTTCTTACTTCTATTCTTACTCTTCCCTCACCCAGAACAGTCTATTCCACAGAAATAATCACAGAAAAGGAACCTTAAGAAAAAGAACACAGGCCACGTCATGCCATCGCCCAAAGCACTCCAATGGATTTCTTCCCATCATGACTAGAAAATTTCCAGATTCCTGATTGTGCCTCCCTCTCCCAGATTATGCACCATCTGCTTATTTCTCTGACCTAGGCTATGTGCCATCCGCCTACTTCTCTGACCTCATTTACTGTTGCCTCTTTCACTTCCTTGCTTCAGTCGTACTGGCCTTATTGTTTTTTTTTTTTTTTTTGAGATGGAGTCTCGCTCTGTCTCCCGGGCTGGAGTGCAGTGGCCGGATCTCAGCTCACTGTAAGCTCCGCCTCCCGGGTTTAGGCCATTCTCCCACCTCAGCCTCCGGAGTAGCTGGGACTACAGGCGCCCGCCACGTCGCCTGGCTAGTTTTTTGTATTTTTTAGTAGAGACGGGGTTTCACAGTGTTAGCCAGGATGGTCTCGATCTCCTGACCTCGTGATCTGCCCGTCTCGGCCTCCCAAAGTGCTGGGATTACAGGATTGAGCCACCGCGCCCGGCTATTGTTGTTTTTTAAATGTACCCAGCCCACTGTCACCTCAGGGCCTTTGCACTTGTTAGTCCCCCTCCCTCCAGCCCTGCTTAAGACCTGTTCTCCTTTGCTTCAGCCTCCTCTCCTCAAATCACCTCTTCAGGCTTTCCCTGACTCCCCTATCCAAAATACCTGGCTTCCCCATCCCTTTTACTCCATTCCTTTAGCTTGTTTTTCTTCCCGGAATTTTTCCATTGTTGAAATTATTTGGCCATTTTTCTTGTTATTTTATCCTCATACAGTTTTAAATTCTAGGAGAGCCGTGTCTGCCAAATTCTCTGCATACTGACTAGTAAATGGTTCATGTAGGTGTTTAATGAATATTCAAATGAATAAATGCATTTTTGATTTAATCAATCCTCACAACAGCTGTGTAGGGTAAATAGAGTTTTTGGAGTCAGGAAGATAGGGGTTTGAGTCTGGCTTTGTCACTTAGTAGCTAAAGGAACCTTGGACAAGTTACTTTACCATGCTGAACTATTGTTTTCTTAGGCAACGATGGGAACTAAAATCGGGGTTTACTATAAGTCTAAATGAGAGAGAGTGATGAAACTTCAAGGAGTGATAATTGGAGTATTCCATCACATTAATTTCTTCTGACACAGCAATCACTAAGAACTTAGGGTCTTGAGGTGGAAGGACTTGTACTTATTCATATATGGTTATTCTTTTCCTAAACACTCAGGAAGACTTCACTTCCCAGCCTCCTTGGAGTCAGGTGGGGCCATGTGATCAGTGCTAGCCAATGAAATGTGTGGGGGATAATTGTCCCCAAGTCCTTGGAATCACACCAATGTCTCTCTGTTTCTGTAGAGTTCTAACATGCTTGAATCCTACCATTCATTTTCCTGTGAGCTATCTCAGCACTCCTGGTACAGAAAGATCTCCTTTGTTTTTTCCCTTTGGATTTCTGTGAATCCACGAGGCAGGCAAGAATGCAGGTTTGTGGGCAGAACAGAGAGGAAGAGAAGTTTCGAGGTACTGTGGTCAGCACAAATGAGTAGATCTCAGGGATTGCTGAATTGGTAGGAGGTGGCATTCCTTTCAGCAGACACTCTGTTTCTACTTCAGGTACCAAATCATAAAGGACTGTCCTGCTTTTCTCTCAAGTGTAAGATATTGCATTGCTACGATTTGATAATCTGATGGCAGGGATATAGCATGGGACACTAAAACCTTGTGAAATTGTAGTAAGTGAGATACAAAGAAAAGAGTTGCCATAGTCAAATAAGTAGGAAAATGCTGTATACTCTGTCAACAAGTCCTGCAGGAAAGAAACCTGTCTCACTTAGTTTAATCTGGCATTTAAAACATTTACTGTATTTCAGCCGGGCACGGTGGCTCACGCCTGTAATCCCAGCACTTTGGGAGGCTGAGGCAGGTGGATCACAAGGTCAGGAGATCGAGACCATCCTGGCTAACATGGTGAAACCCCGTCTCTACTAAAAAATACAAAAAAAATTAGCCAGGTGTGGTGACAGGCATCTGTAGTCCCAGCTACTCGGGAGGCTGAGGCAGGAGAATGGCCTGAAACCAGGAGGTGGAGCTTGCAATGAGCCAAGATTGCACCACTGCACTCCAGCCTGGGCGACAGAGTGAGAGTCCATCTCAAAACAAAAAACAAAAACCAAAAAAACAAAAAAACCTGTATTTCAAGCTTATATAATGCATTTCCCTCCTTGCAATGAAAGAATAAGAATCCAAACATTCCCATGCACTAAATGCTCAGGCGTGGATGGATGAATGAAAACCCAAGGCAAAATAATACCTGTGTACTCCCTTAGAGGTAAAACAGGCAATCCCAAAACATAGCAGTAAAGATACAATGTTTTCACATTACATGAAAGTTTTCCTATAAAAAATAGCAAGTCACAGTTCACATAGCTGGTTAGGTGATTTTCCCCTGACACTTTGAACTTAAATATAATTACTACTAACCCTACTAACTCTAGCATGTGCTAGTATTTAGTAAGACCAATATATTTTTTCCAGCTGTGTGATTTTCATATTGCTCCCTGCCTCGGGGCTTGTAAGATGTCACTACATATGCAGACTTAATTATTTCCTACTAGGATTCCACTGTACAACAATCCACATTTACATAATTTTCCACTATAAAATCACTTTTTAAAAAGTCCGATGGAAAGTAATTCTTGCATAGAATTTCTTTATAAAATTGGGTGATGTCTCATATAACTGGTGAGTTTTACGTATCAGGAAATAGTATTTCACCCTAGAACCCTTTCTTCCCCCTCCCTGGGCTATTTTTAACACCTCGCAGGCCTTACTCCTCCATGAAACACATTTTGGAATATATGACGTAAAAGTTATTTCTATGTAGGCTGCTTTTGTTTCCCAGAGGTAAAATTTGTGATCTTGGCTGAGTTATTTCTTTGTGGGTCTCAGTTTCCTTATTTAAAAGGAGCTACTAAGACGGTTAAAGCCTAGAGCCTTTCATTCCCAACATTCTATCATTTTGAGGGTGCTGACGTCATTTTATATAAAGCTAGGCTGCGTAATGCCCACCCACCTCGTTCAATGAAAGAAAGTTTATTAAACTTCTGAGAGTCATAATTCTGCTCTAGGAGACAATCTAATAAGAGCATTAAGACATTGGCTCTGGGCCGGGAGCGGTGGCTCAAGTCTGTAATCCCAGCACTTTGGGAGGCCAAGACGGGCGGATCACGAGGTCAGGAGATCGAGACCATCCTGGTTAACACGGTGACACCCCGTCTCTACTAAAAAAAAATACAAAAAAACAGCAGGGTGAGGTGGTGAGCACCAGTAGTCCCAGCTATTCAGGAGGCTGAGGCAGGAGGATGGCGTAAACCCGGGAGGCGGAGCTTACAGTGAGCTGAGATCCGGCCACCATACTCCAGCCTGGGCGACAGAGGGAGACTCTGTCTCAACAAAAAAATTTAAAAAATAAAATAAAAGACATTGGCTCTGGAGTAGAATAACCTGGGTGTGAATTGCAGGTCCACCACTGACTGACTGGATGTGTACTCTTGAACAAATGATTACTTTTAGCTAAATCTATAAAATGAGGAGAGTATCATTATCTACCTCTAGAGTTTTGAAGTTTAAATGAGATTGAATTTAAGATTCTTAGTACAGTGCCTGGAACATCCTAGCTACTCAATGAATTATGTTGAATGTTGTGTCTTAGGTTGAATTAGTGTAAAGCCAGAAAGAATGCAGTGTCAAGAGCACAGCCTGCTTTTCTCCACCTGCTCTTTCCAGAATGACAAACACACTGGGTGGGAGAGAGAACAGCCTTCTCTGCATGCCCCATTGAACAACTCTGCATGTTGGAGCAGGCCAAGAGGAGATGGCTATCTTCTGGGAACAAGACTGAAGGTTTTCTTAATAGTGGGGGCTTTCAACACCCTGAGATTAGGATTATCTAAGCACCAAATGATGATCCATGCCTTGCAGAGGGCTTTATTGAGTGCTACAGAACTTACCTTGAGATACAAGCAAGGCAAGGGCCCTGGAACCTGTCAAGAATGTTGGGTCAAGATTGAGAGTCTCTTCGAGTTTGATTCAGTGAGGGGTTATCTACATGACACCTCCTTCCGAACCAGTCTCACCTGTCACTGCAGAGAGCCATTCAAAGGACAGGGCCAGACTAAACTCCTGTGGGCCCACCTCCCTGAGGTTAGAGGATAGGATCAGTGGATGGTGTAGGTGGAATTGGCCATTGTTGGGAAACAGCTGAGCCATGTCCCCCAAAGAACACCAGTAGTGATAACCATGGGAGAGACCTAGTGGCTTTCACTGAGGCCATGCATGACCAGGAAAGACAGACAATACAGGCTGGGGGTGGAATTCAGTTGTTCATCTCAAGAACAATAAGGAATATATGTTGGGGGTGGGTGCTGGTGGTTCATTCCAACAAAGACATGGTATATGGGCTGGAAAGGGGTGTGGGTGGTTGTTATCAAGAAGGATAAGAAGTTTGGGCTGGAAGGTAGGTCTTTCTAAAAGGGATAAGGAGTATGGGCTATGGGTATTGGTTGGAGGTTCATTTGGAAATAAGATGTCTTTTCTGGAAAAGCATGAAGGAAGAAAAATATATAATGCTGAATAGGACAATGGCTTGGAGAACTCTCTGTGTTGTCCAAGCTAGTCTCAAACTCCTGCACTCAAGTGATCCTCCTGCTGAGGCCTCCCAAAGTGCTGGGATTACACACCTAGGCAGAGGGCAGTTTTCGAGTTCCTGTGGTAACTTCAAACACCAGTTCTTCCACTTATTATCTGGGTCTCCTCAGACAGTTTGCTTAACCTGTAAATGTTTCATCGAATTTAAAATGGGGATAATTCCAGCACCTACCTCGTGTCACCTGTGAGTACTGAAGCATGTAGTGAGCGGGAGAGTGGCCTTTGCTTCTTGCTCTGAGGGCTCTCTATCTCACCAACGCATCCCCATCTGACTGCCTATCTGCCACCCTCTCCATCCTGAAAATGTTAGTGTATGGAGATATGTTGACTATTTGGAAAAATGGGGCTCTCTTCTTCCACTTGAAATTACGTTTATATTTTAAATGTTCTCTGGAATATATCCATGATTTGCTGGAGCTGAAAATTGCTACTAAGGCTTATTTATGACGTATTAAACACTGAAGGAAATTCAGCTTGTCTTGAAACTCCTTAGGGCCTAATACAAATACACGTACTTAAAAACACATGCACAGAGAGCTCATATAACTCCTCTTTCTACCAATGTTGAGGAAATGTTGCCAATCTTTCTCTCACTAATGATCCCTGCCTGGAAGAGAGTATCCCATTGTTCAGGCAGCACTAAGTCTAGAGACTCATTACTGAAGGAGAGGGGAAATTTCTGTAGACAAAGAATGATGTCACATTCCATCAATCTAGAGAATGCAGAACTCGAATAGAGAGCATTCAAAGTATATCAGTATCATGCTGCATAAAAGTAACAGAGTGGCTGGGTGCGGTGGCTCATGCCTATAATCCCAGCACTTTGGGAGGCCAAGGGGGCAGATCACAAGGTCAAGAGATCAAGACCATCCTGGCCAACGTGGTAAAACCCTGTCTCTAATAAAAATACAAAAATTAACTGGGCGTGGTGGTGGTGCGCACCTGTAGTCCCAGCTGCTTGGGAGACTGAGGCAGGATCGCTTGAACTCAGAAGGTGGAGGTTGCAGTGAGCTGAGATTGCACCAGTACACTCCAGCCTGGTGACAGAGTGAGACTGCATCTCAAAAACAAACAAACAAAAACAGAGCATACTGGCACTGTGGCCTAGAAGACTTCAACACTCATTAAAAAAAAATTCTTACTTTCCTGACACCCCCATCAATTTAAGACATTTTGTGTAATTGTTTTTATTACTGATTTTGGTGAGTAATATGAAACATATCATTTAGGAGGCGCTTGCTTTCAAATCTTATTTCCTTGATTATAGAAATTTCTTTAAATATCATTATGGTCAGGGGAGGGGTACAAATGCCTTATTTAAGGAAATGTTGGATATCACATCACATCCAAGATACAGGTTTCTGAGATGACAGTTAAGGAACATTCAGCTATGACTTGTCTCACACATGATAGTGTTATGAAAAATGTCAATACCTGATCTTTTAAAAGATGGGTGAGCACCTCCCTCCATCCCTGAATTGTCCCCCAACCATGATGGAATAATCATACGAGAGATAATAGCAGTCACAATAGCAGGATTAGCAAACAGCTAATGAGTTTTTACAAGTGTGCTAAGCGATTATGTAATTTTTCTCATTTAGCGTTCTCCACACACACATTTGCTAGAGGGAAGCCTAGTGACCAGAGAAATGTCAGCTTCCCTGGGACTTCTCAGGTCACAAATGAACCAGAGCCAGGTCTTGCTATCCTCACAGCTTTACAAAAGGAGGTCAGCTCTGGGGTCTTTGATTGAACTAAACAATATTAAAATGAGTTTGTCAATAAGGCCTGCTGTGAAAATGGCCCATTTGAGCCTAGTAGACACTGAAGATACTGCATTGTTTTATTATTTTGATATTGTACGGAAGAGGCATCCCATCCTAATGGGAAGGATTGAATTAGAAGTCAAATGACTTTTGATTTCCATGAAGACAGAACTGTAGATCAGGGATACTAGTGATAAGAATTTTCAAAGGAAATTGAAAAGTTTATTTAATAATTTATTTATATTTTTTTATTTTGAGACGGAGTCTCTGTTGCCCAGGCTGGAGTACGGTGGTGCGCTCTTGGTTCACTGCAACCTCTGATTCCTGGGTTCAGGCGATTCTCCTGCTTCAGACTCCCGAGTAGCTGGGACTACAGGCGTGTGCTACCACGCCTGGCTAATTTTTCAGTAGAGATGGGGTTTCACCGTGTTAGCCAGGATGGTCTCGAACTCCTGACCTCGTGATCTGCCCACCTCAGCCTCCCAAAGTGCTGGGATTACAGGCATAAGCTGCCATGCCCGGCCAAGTTTTTCCATTTTTTTGAAGTGCTAATCAGGACAGGTGGCCTGATGTAAATGAATGGGGGTACCTAGGGTGGCCATAGGATGACTGCAAAAGCTCGTGGCTAAAGAGTGCAGATTCTGGAGATGGATCGATTGGTTTTGATCCTGTTTGTACTTCTTACTAGTTGTGTGACCTTCATCAAGGTATTTAACCTTGCTGAGCCTCAGTTTCTTCATCTGTAAAGTAGGGTCAATAGTAGTACTCACTATATGCCAAGCCCTCCTAACTGTGTTGATGTGTACTAATTCCTCAGGAAATAGCTAATGACCATTATGTTGTCTTATATATTCCTAACCAGAGAGGTAGCATATGTAAATGTGTAATGGTCTTTGACAACCTGGAGGAAGTGATTGGTTGATTTCTAACTTCAGGGGTAGCCATGATAGAGTGTCCCAAGAAGCTTAGAGTCTCTTTCTACGTCACATCTAGGAGGGAGGGTGTCCCCACCAAGGGAGACTGCAAGCGGAATGGGACGTGTCTGTGTCTCAGGACTGGAAACAAAGGCTCAGCCAGAGTTCTAGAGGGGGCAGTGATATGCTCAGAAGAATCATTAACGGGTCATGGAGGTTGGTGAGGACTGTGAAGTGAACCTTAGTTTTTATGCTGAAAGACTTTTTAGGAAACGTGGCCACACTTCCATATCCTTAATCAACCACCATATCTTTTAGCTCGTACCCCTACTTCTATTTTTTTTTTTTTT